>NC_048580.1:15477593-15667593 GCF_013265735.2 Oncorhynchus mykiss | reverse complement strand
TGTGTGTGTGTGTGTGTGCGTGCGTGCGTGCGTGCGTGTGTGTGTGTAACAACCTGGGTAGCTAGCAGCAGCCTGCTCTTTTTAAAAAGTCCCATTCTTCACTTCTGCTTGAAAACTGGTTAGAGGGTGGCAAAATGGTTCCCACATGTGTGAATGTTCTGCTTCTCCTCATTACCCAGAAAGGGCTTCTCAATGTGGCCTGATTAATTGGGCTTGTCCTCTAAGCCCTGGAAACACAGGCGGCAGCGACCATACGTCCAATTATAATAATCCTGCCCTGTTTATTTACACTACCCTGCCAGCCTTGTGGAGTAGGATGGCTCAGGTTGGACAGGGAAGAGAGAGGAGGGCCAGGCAGACGAGAGAGAGAGAGAGAGAGAGAGAGAGAGAGAGAGAGAGAGAGAGAGAGAGAGAGAGATGTGTGTGTGTGTGTGTGCGCGTGCGTGCGTGCGTGCGTGTGTGTGTATACAGAGGTTAAACTGGGTAGAATGAGGTCGGTCTACGCAAATTACCACCATCTGTAACATACACTAACGTGATGTCAAGTTAGACACTGAAGTAGAATGGTACTATCTCTGCCAGCTATGGCACTAGTAATGTAGGATGGTGCTATCTCTGCCAGCTATGGCAGTAGTGGTGTAGGATGGTACTATATCTGCCAGCTATGGCACTAGTAATGTAGGATGGTACTATCTCTGCCAGTATGGCACTAGTAATGTAGGATGGTACTATCTCTGCCAGTAATGGCAGTAGTAATGTAGGATGGTACCATCTCTGCCAGCTATGGCAGTAGTAATGTAGGATTGTACTATCTCTGCCAGCTATGGCAGTAGTGATGTAGGATTGTACTATCTCTGCCAGCTATTGCAGTAGTAATGTAGAATTGTACTATCTCTGCCAGATTTGGAGGTAGTAATGTAGGATTGTACTACCTCTGCCAGCTATGGCACTAGTAATGTAGGATTGTACTATCTCTGCCAGCTATGGCACTAGTAATGTAGGATGGTACTATCTCTGCCAGTATGGCACTAGTAATGTAGGATTGTACTACCTCTGCCAGCTATGGCACTAGTAATGTAGGATTGTACTATCTCTGCCAGCTATGGCACTAGTAATGTAGGATGGTACCATCTCTGCCAGCTATGGCAGTAGTAATGTAGGATGGTACCATCTCTGCCAGCTATGGCAGTTGTAATGTGGGATGGTACTATCTCTGCCAGCTATGGCAGTAGTAATGTAGGATTGTACTATCTCTGCCAGCTATGGCAGTAGTAATGTAGGATGGTACTATCTCTGCCAGTATGGCACTAGTAATGTAGGATGGTACTATCTCTGCCAGTAAATGCACTAGAAATGTAGGATGGTACTATCTCTGCCAGCTATGGCAGTAGTAATGTAGGATTGTACTATCTCTGCCAGCTATGGCAGTAGTAATGTAGGATGGTACTATCTCTGCCAGTATGGCAGTAGTAATGTAGGATGATACTATCTCTGCCAGCTATGGCACTAGTAATGTAGGATGGTACTATCTCTGCCAGCTATCGCAGTAGTGGTGTAGGATGGTACTATATCTGCCAGCTATGGCACTAGTAATGTAGGATGGTACTATCTCTACCAGCTATGGCACTAGTAATGTAGGATGGTACCATCTCTGCCAGCTATGGCACTAGTAATGTAGAATTGTACTACCTCTGCCAGCTATGGCACTAGTAATGTAGGATTGTACTATCTCTGCCAGCTATTGCAGTAGTAATGTAGAATTGTACTATCTCTGCCAGATTTGGAGGTAGTAATGTAGGATTGTACTACCTCTGCCAGCTATGGCACTAGTAATGTAGGATTGTACTATCTCTGCCAGCTATGGCACTAGTAATGTAGGATGGTACTATCTCTGCCAGTATGGCACTAGTAATGTAGGATTGTACTACCTCTGCCAGCTATGGCACTAGTAATGTAGGATTGTACTATCTCTGCCAGCTATGGCACTAGTAATGTAGGATGGTACCATCTCTGCCAGCTATGGCAGTAGTAATGTAGGATGGTACCATCTCTGCCAGCTATGGCACTAGTAATGTAGGATGGTACCATCTCTGCCAGCTATGGCAGTTGTAATGTGGGATGGTACTATCTCTGCCAGCTATGGCAGTAGTAATGTAGGATTGTACTATCTCTGCCAGCTATGGCAGTAGTAATGTAGGATGGTACTATCTCTGCCAGTATGGCACTAGTAATGTAGGATGGTACTATCTCTGCCAGTAATGGCACTAGTAATGTAGGATTGTACTATCTCTGCCAGCTATGGCAGTAGTAATGTAGGATTGTACTATCTCTGCCAGCTATGGCAGTAGTAATGTAGGATGGTACCATCTCTACCAGCTATGGCACTAGTAATGTAGGATGGTACTATCTCTGCCAGTATGGCAGTAGTAATGTAGGATGATACTATCTCTGCCAGCTATTGCACTAGTAATGTAGGATGGTACTATCTCTGCCAGCTATGGCAGTAGTGGTGTAGGATGGTACTATATCTGCCAGCTATGGCACTAGTAATGTAGGATGGTACTATCTCTACCAGCTATGGCAGTAGTAATGTAGGATGGTACCATCTCTGCCAGCTATGGCAGTAGTAATGTAGGATGGTACCACCTCTGCCAGCTATGGCACTAGTAATGTAGGATTGTACTACCTCTGCCAGCTATGGCACTAGTAATGTAGGATGGTACCATCTCTGCCAGCTATGGCACTAGTAATGTAGGATGGTACGATCTCTGCCAGTAATGGCAGTAGTAATGTAGGATGGTACCATCTCTGCCAGCTATGGCAGTAGTAATGTAGGATTGTACTATCTCTGCCAGCTATGGCAGTAGTAATGTAGGATTGTACTATCTCTGCCAGCTAGTGCAGTAGTAATGTAGAATTGTACTATCTCTGCCAGATTTGGAGGTAGTAATGTAGGATTGTACTACCTCTGCCAGCTATGGCACTAGTAAAGTATGGATTGTACTATCTCTGCCAGCTATGGCACTAGTAATGTAGGATGGTACTATCTCTGCCAGTATGGCACTAGTAATCTAGGATTGTACTACCTCTGCCAGCTATTGCAGTAGTAATGTAGAATTATACTATCTCTGCCAGCTATGGCACTAGTAATGTAGGATGGTACTATCTCTGCCAGTATGGCACTAGTAATGTAGGATGGTACTATCTCTGCCAGTAATGGCAGTAGTAATGTAGGATGGTACCATCTCTGCCAGCTATGGCAGTAGTAATGTAGGATGGTACTATCTCTGCCAGCTATGGCACTAGTAATGTAGGATGGTACCATCTCTACCAGCTATGGCAGTAGTAATGTAGGATGGTACCATCTCTGCCAGCTATGGCACTAGTAATGTAGGATTGTACTATCTCTGCCAGTATGGCACTAGTAATGTAGGATTGTACTATCTCTGCCAGCTATGGCACTAGTAATGTAGGATGGTACTATCTCTGCCAGCTATGGCACTAGTAATGTAGGATGGTACCATCTCTGCCAGCTATGGCAGTTGTAATGTAGGATGGTACTATCTCTGCCAGCTATGGCAGTAGTAATGTAGGATTGTACTATCTCTGCCAGCTATGGCACTAGTAATGTAGGATTGTACTATCTCTGCCAGCTATGGCACTAGTAATGTAGGATGGTACCATCTCTACCAGCTATGGCAGTAGTAATGTAGGATGGTACCATCTCTGCCAGCTATGGCACTAGTAATGTAGGATTGTACTATCTCTGCCAGTATGGCACTAGTAATGTAGGATTGTACTATCTCTGCCAGCTATGGCACTAGTAATGTAGGATGGTACTATCTCTGCCAGCTATGGCACTAGTAATGTAGGATGGTACTATCTCTGCCAGTATGGCACTAGTAATGTAGGTTGGTACTATCTCTGCCAGCTATGGCACTGGTAATGTAGGATGGTACTATCTCTGCCGGCTATGGCACTAGTAATGTAGGATGGTACTATCTCTACCAGCTTTGGCACTAGGAATGTAGGATGGTACCATCTCTGCCAGCTATGGCAGGGGCTACTTCATTCTGTTGTGTGGTAGAAAGGCTGTGGGAATAACCATGCCTCAGTAATGTAATGTAAAGTGAGATAAATGTAAAGTGAGATAATGTAAAGTCAGATAAAGTGAGGTAGGATCATGGTATCATCACTGCCAGCTCGGCTGTTCCCTATAGTGATCTCTGAGTTGTGTTGTGTGGTTTATAAAACCTTACACTCTAATAATCAAAGGTTGTGTTGATGTGAGTGTGTTGGCTCAGGTTAAACCAGGCACACAGTCTCACAACACACCCAGTGTCTGACGGCAGGACTGGGGAACAGCCAAGGTGTCTCCCTTGGGTCTTGTGTGGAGACGCCATCACTGTGTGTATATAAATGGCTGTTGGCTGAGGCTATGATTTAGTAATGGCACTCTCTTTATAAGGTATGGTGTCACAGCAAGAAGGGGAAAACGTTAGATTGTGACAAGCTCACTTTTGGAATTGTGCCTGGTTGTGCTGGGAATGGTGTTATTGTGATGGGAATAGTCTTATTGTGGTAGGAATAGTGTTATTGTGGTGGGAATAGTGTTATTGTAATGGGAATAGTGTTATTGTAATGGGAATAGTGTTATTGTGATAGGAATAGTGTTATTGTAATGGGAATAGTGTTATTGTGATGGGAATAGTGTTATTGTAATGGGAATAGTGTTATTGTGGTGGGAATAGTGTTATTGTGATAGGAATAGTGTTATTGTGATGGGAATAGTCTTATTGTAATGGGAATAGTGTTATTGTGATGGGAATAGTGTTATTGTGATGGGAATAGTGTTATTGTAATGGGAATAGTGTTATTGTGGTGGGAATAGTGTTATTGTGGTGGGAATAGTGTTATTGTGATAGGAATAGTGTTATTGTGATGGGAATAGTGTTATTGTGGTGGGAATAGTCTTATTGTGGTGGGAATAGTGTTATTGTGGTGGGAATAGTGTTATTGTGATAGGAATAGTGTTATTGTAATGGGAATAGTCTTATTGTGATAGGAATAGTGTTATTGTAATGGGAATAGTCTTATTGTGATGGGAATAGTGTTATTGTAATGGGAATAGTGTTATTGTGGTGGGAATAGTGTTATTGTGATGGGAATAGTGTTATTGTGGTGGGAATAGTGTTATTGTAATGGGAACAGTCTTATGGTGATAGGAATAGTGTTATTGTGGTGGGAATAGTGTTATTGTAATGGGAATAGTCTTATTGTGATAGGAATAGTGTTATTGTGGTGGGAATGGTGTTATTGTAATGGGAATAGTGTTATTGTGGTGGGAATAGTGTTATTGTGGTGGGAATAGTCTTATTGTGATAGGAATAGTGTTATTGTGATGGGAATAGTCTTATTGTGGTGGGAATAGTGTTATTGTAATGGGAATAGTGTTATTGTGGTGGGAATAGTGTTATTGTAATGGGAATAGTGTTATTGCAATGGGAATAGTGTTATTGTGATAGGAATAGTGTTATTGTGGTGGGAATAGTGTTATTGTGATAGGAATAGTGTTATTGTGATGGGAATATTCTTATTGTAATGGGAATAGTGTTATTGTGATAGGAATAGTGTTATTGTGATAGGAATAGTGTTATTGTAATGGGAATAGTGTTATTGTAATGGGAATAGTGTTATTGTGGTGGGAATAGTGTTATTGTGATGGGAATAGTGTTATTGTAATGGGAATAGTGTTATTGTGATGGGAATAGTCTTATTGTGATAGGAATGGTGTTATTGTGATGGGAATAGTGTTATTGTGATATGAATAGTATAATTGTGATGGGAATAGTGTTATTGTGGTGGGAATAGTGTTATTGTGATGGGAATGGTGTTATTGTGATGGGAATAGTGTTATTGTGGTGGGAATATTGTTATTTTAATGGGAATAGTGTTATTGTAATGGGAATAGTGTTATTGAGTGGGAATAGTGTTATTGTGATGGGAATAGTGTTATTGTAATGGGAATAGTGTTATTGTGGTGGGAATAGTGTTATTGTGGTGGGAATAGTGTTATTGTAATGGGAATAGTGTTATTGTGATAGGAATAGTGTTATTGTGGTGGGAATAGTGTTATTGTGATGGGAATAGTGTTATTGTGATGGGAATAGTGTTATTGTGGTGGGAATAGTGTTATTGTAATGGGAATAGTGTTATTGTAATGGGAATAGTGTTATTGTGATGGGAATAGTGTTATTGTAATGGGAATAGTGTTATTGTGGTGGGGATAGTGTTATTGTGATGGGAATAGTGTTATTGTGATGGGAATGGTGTTATTGTGGTGGGAATAGTGTTATTGTAATGGGAATAGTGTTATTGTGATAGGAATAGTGTTATTGTGATGGGAATAGTGTTATTGTGGTGGGAAAAGTGTTATTGTGATGGGAATGGTGGTATTGTGACGGGAATAGTGTTATTGTGGTGGGAATAGTGTTATTGTGATGGGAATAGTGTTATTGTAATGGGAATAGTGTTATTGTGATAGGAATAGTGTTATTGTGATAGGAATAGTGTTATTGTGGTGGGGATAGTGTTATTGTGATGGGAATAGTGTTATTGTGATGGGAATGGTGTTATTGTGGTGGGAATAGTGTTATTGTGATGGGAATGGTGTTATTGTGATGGGAATAGTGTTATTGTGGTGGGAATAGTGTTATTGTGATGGGAATGGTGTTATTGTGATGGGAATGGTGTTATTGTGATGGGAATAGTGTTATTGTAATGGGAATAGTGTTATTGTGGTGGGAATAGTGTTATTGTGGTGGGAATAGTGTTATTGTAATGGGAATAGTGTTATTTTAATGGGAATAGTGTTATTGTAATGGGAATAGTGTTATTGTGGTGGGAATAGTGTTATTGTGGTGGGAATAGTGTTATTGTAATGGGAATAGTGTTATTGTGGTGGGAATAGTGTTATTGTGATGGGAATAGTGTTATTGTAATGGGAATAGTGTTATTGTAATGGGAATAGTGTTATTGTGATGGGAATGGTGTTATTGCAATGGGAATAGTGTTATTGTAATGGGAATAGTGTTATTGTGGTGGGAATAGTGTTATTGTGATGGGAATAGTGTTATTGTGGTGGGAATAGTGTTATTGTGGTGGGAATAGTGTTATTGTAATGGGAATAGTGTTATTGTGGTGGGAATAGTGTTATTGTGATGGGAATAGTGTTATTGTAATGGGAATAGTGTTATTGTGGTGGGAATGGTGTTATTGTGATGGGAATAGTGTTATTGTGGTGGGAATAGTGTTATTGTGATGGGAATAGTGTTATTGTGGTGGGAATAGTGTTATTGTGATGGGAATAGTGTTATTGTGATGGGAATAGTGTTATTGTGGTGGGAATAGTGTTATTGTGATGGGAATAGTCTTATTGTAATGGGAATAGTGTTATTGTGGTGGGAATAGTGTTATTGTGGTGGGAATAGTGTTATTGTAATGGGAATAGTGTTATTTTAATGGGAATAGTGTTATTGTAATGGGAATAGTGTTATTGTGATAGGAATAGTGTTATTGTGGTGGGAATAGTGTTATTGTAATGGGAATAGTGTTATTGTGGTGGGAATAGTGTTATTGTAATGGGAATAGTGTTATTTTAATGGGAATAGTGTTATTGTGATGGGAATAGTGTTATTGTGATGGGAATGGTGTTATTGTGGTGGGAATAGTGTTGTTGTAATGGGAATAGTGTTATTGTGATAGGAATAGTGTTATTGTGATGGGAATAGTGTTATTGTGGTGGGAATAGTGTTATTGTGATGGGAATGGTGTTATTGTGATGGGAATGGTGTTATTGTGATGGGAATAGTGTTATTGTAATGGGAATAGTGTTATTGTGGTGGGAATAGTGTTATTGTGGTGGGAATAGTGTTATTGTAATGGGAATAGTGTTATTTTAATGGGAATAGTGTTATTGTAATGGGAATAGTGTTATTGTGGTGGGAATAGTGTTATTGTGGTGGGAATAGTGTTATTGTAATGGGAATAGTGTTATTGTGGTGGGAATAGTGTTATTGTGATCGGAATAGTGTTATTGTGGTGGGAATAGTGTTATTGTGATGGGAATAGTGTTATTGTGATGGGAATAGTGTTATTGTGGTGGGAATAGTGTTATTGTGATGGGAATAGTCTTATTGTAATGGGAATAGTGTTATTGTGGTGGGAATAGTGTTATTGTGGTGGGAATAGTGTTATTGTAATGGGAATAGTGTTATTTTAATGGGAATAGTGTTATTGTAATGGGAATAGTGTTATTGTGATAGGAATAGTGTTATTGTGGTGGGAATAGTGTTATTGTAATGGGAATAGTGTTATTGTGGTGGGAATAGTGTTATTGTAATGGGAATAGTGTTATTTTAATGGGAATAGTGTTATTGTAATGGGAATAGTGTTATTGTGATAGGAATATTGTTATTGTGATAGGAATAGTGTTATTGTGGTGGTAATAGTGTTATTGTGATGGGAATAGTCTTATTGTGGTGGGAATAGTGTTATTGTAATGGGAATAGTGTTATTGTGGTGGGAATAGTGTTATTGTAATGGGAATAGTGTTATTGTAATGGGAATAGTGTTATTGTGGTGGGAATAGTGTTATTGTGATGGGAATAGTGTTATTGTGGTGGGAATAGTGTTATTGTGATGGGAATGGTGTTATTGTGGTGGGAATAGTGTTATAGAGGTGGGAATAGTGTTATTGTAATGGGAATAGTGTTATTGCAATGGGAATAGTGTTATTGTGGTGGGAATAGTGTTATTGTGGTGGGAATAGTGTTATTGTGGTGGGAATAGTGTTATTGTGATGGGAATGGTGTTATTGTGGTGGGAATCGTGTTATAGAGGTGGGAATAGTGTTATTGTAATGGGAATAGTGTTATTGTAATGGGAATAGTGTTATTGTGGTGGGAATAGTGTTATTGTGGTGGGAATAGTGTTATTGTGGTGGGAATAGTGTTATTGTAATGGGAATAGTGTTATTGTGGTGGGAATAGTGTTATTGTGGTGGGAATAGTGTTATTGTGGTGGGAATAGTGTTATTGTGATGGGAATGGTGTTATTGTGGTGGGAATAGTGTTATTGTGATGGGAATAGTGTTATTGTAATGGGAATAGTGTTATTGTGATGGGAATAGTGTTATTGTGATGGGAATAGTGTTATTGTGATGGGAATAGTGTTATTGTGGTGGGAATAGTGTTATTGTGGTGGGAATAGTGTTATTGTGATGGGAATGGTGGTATTGTGACGGGAATAGTGTTATTGTGGTGGGAATAGTGTTATTGTGATAGGAATAGTGTTATTGTGATAGGAATAGTGTTATTGTGGTGGGAATAGTGTTATTGTGGTGGGAATAGTCTTATTGTGGTGGGAATAGTGTTATTGTAATGGGAATAGTGTTATTGTAATTTGAATAGTGTTATTATAATGGCAATAGTGTTATTGTGGTGGGAATAGTGTTATTGTGATGGGAATAGTGTTATTGTGGTGGGAATGGTGTTATTGTGATGGGAATAGTGTTATTGTGGTGGGAATAGTGTTATTGTGATGGGAATGGTGTTATTGTGATGGGAATAGTGTTATTGTAATGGGAATAGTGTTATTGTGATGGGAATAGTGTTATTGTGATGGGAATGGTGTTATTGTGATGGGAATAGTGTTATTGTGGTGGGAATGGTGTTATTGTGATGGGAATAGTGTTATTGTGGTGGGAATAGTGTTATTGTGATGGGAATAGTGTTATTGTGATGGGAATAGTGTTATTGTGATGGGAATAGTGTTATTGTGATGGGAATGGTGTTATTGTGATGGGAATAGTGTTATTGTGGTGGGAATGGTGTTATTGTGATGGGAATAGTGTTATTGTGGTGGGAATAGTGTTATTGTGATGGGAATAGTGTTATTGTGATGGGAATAGTGTTATTGTGATCCGAATAGTCTTTTTGTGATGGGAATGGTCTTATTGTAATGGGAATAGTCTTTTTGTGATGGGAATGGACTTATTGTAATGGGAGTAGTCTTTTTGTGATGGGAATGGTCTTATTGTAATGGGAGTAGTCTTTTTGTGATGGGAATGGTCTTATTGTAATGGGAGTAGTCTTTTTGTGATGGGAATGGTCTTATTGTAATGGGAATAGTCTTTTTGTGATGGGAATAGTATTTGTTTGGTGCTGGTCATCTAAAAGCACAATCAGACATTTCAAAGCTAGGGTCATATTTTTATTTATTTTATTTTTATTATTGAATCATTTTCTGCATTTGGGTTCCACTCATCTATATTCATAAGAAGTACAGCATGTCAGTTGTGGTCCAGCCACTGATTACTGAAAGTGTAACGGCATTCAGAGGTGGAAGAAGGATCGGACCAACGCGCAGCGTGGTAAGTGTTCATGATGTAATATTTATTGAAACGAACTGAACACTGAAATACAACACAATGAAGTGAACGAACAAAAACCGAAACAGTACCGTGTGGCGACAAACACTCACACGGAAAACAAACACCCACAAACCATAAGTGAAACCCAGGCTACCTAAGTATGATTCTCAATCAGAGACTACTAACGACACCTGCCTCTAATTGAGAACTATACTAGGCCGAACACAAAAACCAACATAGAAAAACAAACATAGACTGCCCACCCCAACTCACGCCCTGACCATACTAAAACAAATAATAAAATAACAGAACTATGGTCAGAACGTGACAGAAACTCATATTTGCCCTAATGAACTATTGATGAATTCTATATGTATATTGCATCTGAAAGAACACTAAAATGTGCATGATTTCAGAAGGTTTAAAATGTCCGATGAGTTCTGCCATTATCTCCGCGGGGTGAGATTTAAACGGGCCTTATAACATTCTGCTCTGCTCTCGGCACATAGCTTGGCGATAAAATGCCTCTCTCCTCAGCTCCTTCCCTTGTCTAGACATAGCCAGACGGCCAGGCAGAAAGTGTGCTCTCTGGGTCTCTGGTTAGCTTTGTGAGGCCAAAGACAATGCCAAATGGATCCCTGTGGATCCCCGACCACTGAAGGTGAAATGGCGTTCTGGATGAGGAGGCCCCATAAAGACCGTCAGAAATGCAGCATCATAAGCCTGTGGGTTGATCCTGGGCGACCGTGTCCCTCTTATGTTCTTTAATGCTAAAGCCCTGTTTGTGATTAATGGCTGAGGGGGTGGGCTCTTCTGCTCTCTGTAGCATAGCAGGTTCTGGAACAGTATCAGTCACTCTGCTCTGCAGATTGGGCTGCAGTACGGTCTGACATGAGCCCTGGCTGGTCGTGGGAGTTACTGTTTTTTGCATGAGCTGTGCTGTGCTGGAGAATAATATGGAGGATGTGAGGATCTCAGACTGTTGTCACTGCTGCGGTTGGGGCCAGCTACATGCCAACTCAGGCAATATAAAATGTACCGTTTGAATTGAAAAGTTGAATGATAGTGTGGCTACCTTAACCCAACACCTAGCAACCTCGTCAAGAGGTTCAGATCTCTTAGTGTAATGGTTAAGATCCCTTAAACGTGAATCCTGCTCGAATCCTGTTAGCGAGATTGATTTGTCAACATCCAGTAAAATTTTAGCGCGCCAAATTCAAACAGAAATATCAATATTCAACCTTCACAAAAATAGAAGTGAAATACATCAAAATAAAGCTTAACTTCTTGTTAATCCAGCTTCTGTGTCAGATTTCAAAAAGGCTTTACGGCGAAAGCAAACCATGCGATTATCTGAGGACAGCGCCCCGCATACAAACACATTAAAATCATTTTTCAACCAGGCAGGTGTGACACAAAAGTCAGAAATAGCCATATAATAAATGCCTTACCTTTGAAGATCTTCTTCTTTTTGCAATCTCAAATGTGTCAATGACACAATGAATGTCGTGCATTTTATTACATTACATAAGTATTTGATCACTTACTGTACCAACCAGTCTCTCACAGACCTGTTAGTTTTTCTTTAAGAAGCCCTCCTGTTCTCCACTCATTACCTGTATTAACTGCACCTGTTTGAACTCATTACCTGTATAAAAGACACCTGTCCACACACTCAATCAAACAGACTCCAACCTCTCCACAATGGCCAAGACCAGAGAGCTGTGTAAGGACATCAGGGATAAAATTGTAGACCTGCACAAAGCTGGGATGGGCTACAGGACAATAGGCAAGCAGCTTGGTGAGAAGGCAGGGAACAACTTTGATTCAACCAGTTTGTGTGCAGTGGGATGTCTGTCTCTCCCAAATGACTGTCTGAGAGCTCGGTGTAATATAAAAGGATTAGCAATGTTATTATGTCATCGGACAAACATTACAATATCCTTTGTTCACTGTAACATGAGGTCTGAATGTTACACTTCCACAACACAGGGAACCAAAGAAAGGATTGAGAAACTCTGGGTGAAGGAGTGAGGAGGACAAGGTAAAAATGACTCTTCCTTCACCGTGCATTCCTCTCTCTGGTTCCTCCCTTAGTCGGCATGGACACAGCCAGGCAGAAAGGCCTGTTGAGTATTTACCCCCAGGAAGAGCCCCCCCAGACTGAGCAGTGAGTGATGGATGCTCCCGCTGCCTCCCAGGCCTGTTAAACCACCTCCTCTGAGAGGTTATGAGAAATGAGAGATTACAATTTAACTGATCTAACTCTTCCTCCCCATTTCTACCTCCTCTACTCCGCTCTTCAACACCTTGCTGTATTCATCTCTCTCTCTCTCCGTGCCTCGAATCTGAAACTCGAGCTTTCACCCTAAAGTAAAAAACGGTAGCTGCATTTGACCACTATCTGAAAATATGCGCGAGCCTACTTCTCTCTGTTCGTATTTCTCTTTTTCTGCTTGAATTCAAATGGACTGATGAATTGTTAAAAATCCCACGGCAACGAGTGACAATGAACCTGACTCACTCTCCATATCTGGGTAATTAAAATGGTCACAATCATTTCCTTTCATTAAAAGGGCTCTGACCAGCCCCGAGCCCCCCAGAATCCAGCCCCGTCCGTCCGTCCGTCCACCCAGACACACACACACACACACACACACACACACACACACACACACACACACACACACACACACACACACACACACACACACACACACACACACACACACACACACAGACCCTAGTCTTCCCCCACACACCCTCTTCCCCCATTGACCTCTGGGTTCACCAGCAGAAAAAACAAGCCTGGCTTCTCTCTCTCACATTGTAAACATTGACAACAGCCAATAACAGTCAAGTAATTGCCTCCCTGCGTTGGTGTAGGCAATTTTCCCTCGCATGAATTAAAACAGTTCCCATCAACAGTTGGAATAGAAGCACCTGTTAATGATATCATGCGGTTACTACCGGCTACCGGTCCAATTAGTTAAATTAGTGTTTTAGCTAAACTCTTAGAAAAAAGGGTTCCACGAGGTTTCTTTAGCTCTCCCTATAGGATAACACTTTTTGGTTCCATGTATAACTGTTTTTGGTTACAGGCAGGTAGAAAGAACCCTTTTGGTTTTCATGTATAACCCTCTGTGGAAAGGGTTCTTCATGGAACTGAAAAGGGTTCTACCTGGAACCATAGCATAGAGTATAGCAATGTGCCACACTCCAATGTACCACACTCCAATGTGCCACACTCCAATGTACCACACCCCAATGAGGCACCCTCCATTGAGGAACACTCCAATGTGCCACACTCCAATGTACCACACTCCAATGTCCCACACTCCAATGTAGCATAAAGACTACCACGCTACACCTGAGGAGGTATAAGTGACCACATTCAAGTCTACACTCATCTAAAGTTACACCGTTCCCGTCACAGGTTCCCCTCCAGGTTAAAACAGCCAACAGCCAACAGCCAACTAGAATGCAATATGGACAGTATAGTCATGTGCCCAGATCCACACACACACAGTACTGTTTTAATGTGGACCTCAGGTTCACTGGCAGTTCATGGCCTGCTATCCACAGATCAAGTGTTATATAAAACGTTATAATCGCACCCTGGACCGACCGAGAGGCTCTTTAACGGCTTGTCCTGGGGGAAGCCAATAAAATTGTGCTCCATTTTGCACAATTATCAACGGTTTTAATCATGCATATTAGTCCTCCAATAACTTAAATGTCATCTAATCCACTAAAAACCCTGTGAAAGAAAGCCGGTCCTCGCACCTAATTTTCCCCCTGTGGGTTTAGGAGGGCGCCTGGACAAATTCAAACTTTGCATGGCCCTTTACACACGTACAGGAACGATATGAGGACCTACGGGGAGCTAGGAAAAGTGACAAATGACCAGGGTAGCTTTGTAACTGAACAATTATTACAAGCCATCAAATCACTTATCCTTAAGAGATTTGTCTGGAGATGTGTGCATGTGTGTGTCCAGTCCAAGAAATGTCAAACCTCTAGTTAAACCTATCTTTGCAAGTTCTCTCTCCTCCCTCATTGGATTTGGGCCACTCGTATGCCTGTATGCTGGGTTGGCCTATCTACCAAACATTCTCCATCTCCTATCCACCCCTGCCATCCCCATTCCAGGCCCAGAGCCCTCCAGCCCGGACAGAGCCAGTCCGGTCACCCAAAGGAGGATTCCGTGGAGACACGCTCTCTCCGGAACACACAGCCGCACGTCCCTCATCAAACACTCTGGCTTCCTCCCTCTTCCCGGGAACAGCGCTCTCCATCTCGCCCCTGTGTTTTCCTATGGAAATAATTAAAATGTGGACAGAGGCGTT
The DNA here is from genome assembly GCF_013265735.2 of Oncorhynchus mykiss. Lineage (NCBI taxonomy): Eukaryota > Metazoa > Chordata > Actinopteri > Salmoniformes > Salmonidae > Oncorhynchus > Oncorhynchus mykiss. The sequence goes on along the minus strand of NC_048580.1, from coordinate 15,652,812 downwards.
CCAACAAAAGCCGTGGTCCACCCCCTAAGGAAATCTCGGAGATATTTCCCCCCTGACTGGGACTGGGGCTCCGGGCTTTGTTTTATGTGCTTTTAGAGAAAAGCGCATAGAGAAAGCGCTTGCCAGGGATATGTATCTCACTGTGCTGTGAGCTCAGGCCCTATGATGAACAGTCTGGGCAGCCATTGTTCAAACAATCATGGTTATTTTTCGGTTTCCTTTACTGTTCTCTCTCTCCCTCGATCTCTCTCTTACCATCTCTCTCTCTCTTTCTCACCCTCTCTCTCTCTCACAACCCCTGATCAGCGTTTGTTTGGAAGAGTCCTCCCATCGTCACTTCCTATTCTCCAAGGCAGAGGCGGACCACACAGCCCACGGCATGCTGCTGCGCCCAGACAGGCAGAATCTCCACACGGATGGACGGGGCCCAATGAGCTCATAGTCCTGGTACTTTAACATCTATAAACAGATAAGTGTGCTGCTGGGGACAGTGGGCAGGCTCCTACAGGCTTCTACTGCATGCAATGCCAGCTCATATTATGTTGTAGCTGGTTGGAACCACAGGATGCTGCTGAGGGGAGGACGGCTCATAATAATGGCTGGAATGGACAGAGTGGAATGGCATCAAACACATAGAAACCATGAGCTTTATGAGTTCCATTCCATTAATTCCATTCCAGCAATTACTATGAGCCCGTCCTCCCCAATGAAGGTACCACCAGCCGCCTGTGGTTAGAACCAATTGTAACCAATGCTACCTTCACTTGTCGGCTGTTGTACCCAAAGAAATATAATTACTAGAACGGCAATCCCCATTTAAGACAATTGTTTATCACTTATTCTATTTCTATGGTTGTAAACATGCACCATGCATTCTGTGCACAGCTTTGTAGCCTATAAACGCACAGCCAAGTATATTCATAACGTGATCATGGCACAGGCTGGGCCCCATCAATACCACATTAACTGATTCTTTGGTCCCACGTTAACACACAGGCTCAATGTTCATCGCAATTGACCCATTAGGACCTAGTGTTTTTATAAGCCTTTGAAACACAGCCAATTCGGCTCTGCTGGGACCTTTGCTTGCAGGGTAGTCACGGTTGCTGACAACCAGCAGTCTTAATTAAAGACTGGGCGTTAAAGTGCAGGCGTGACCTCCAGAGGTCCTCCAGAGCTAGCGATAAACACGCATGAACAGCGCTGAGTCCCAGCCTCCCCACTACACTGCTCTGCCCACTGGGAACCCCTTGTCTTTAACTGGTCTGATCCAGGCAGCCTGATCACAGCTAGTAAAGCCTGCAGAGCAGTCATATCTCCTGGCCTGACGCCTCTATAAGGCAGGGTGGACGGTGTGGATGGCATAGAGAGGTGAACTCTGACCCCACCCTAACACAGCAAGGAATGGTGGGAGATGTATAGTGTGAATCCCAGGGAGGTCTTAAACATCAGTTATATAGTGTACACAGAAAAACACACACACTGCATTGGATGGACGTAATGTATTTGACAATGCCAGCGGAAACTTGACTTTGTTGTTTTTGAATTAACCTCTCCAGTCATGTTGTCCCTTTCATTTAAAGGTCCTCTTATTGTTGCCCTTTTTTTCCTCTTAAATAATCATCATCTCTCTCTCTCTCTCTCTCTCTCTCTCTCTCTCTCTCTCTCTCTCTCTCTTTCTCTCCCTTCTCTCTCTTCTCTCCTGTTGTCAGAGTGAGTGAAGTAATAACCGGCCTGGCCATGCCCTGCCGAGCCCCGAGTCCAGCACTGTCCTGAGACAGGAAATGAAAGTGAAATACAGCAGCAGGCCTCTCTCTCACATTTCTCCCCGGCCATAAAGCAGCGCTAACCCCACTGTCATCTTTACAGCCCTACACGTTCTTTAAGGAGAGTTTTCACCGTCGCCACGTAAATCAGCGCTAAAATGGTTTCAAAATGTCCCATAGCAACGGGGGGAGAGAGTGAAGAAAGAAGGGAATGTTTGAGAGATGTGAAAGTTTGTGTGCAAGAGTACGAGAACAGGTTAAATGTGAGTTTGACCCAAACTGTTTGTGAGTGGACAACCCAGGCCAGAGTCCTGGCTGGGGGTGAGAGTATGTGAGGTTAACTTTAAAGAGACAGAGAATCAGGTGAGAGGGGAGTAGGTTCACCTGCTGATGTCATGCAGAGGTTTGACAATCTGACCCAGAGAAGGATATAGCGAGGCATTTACAGCACATACTATGTAATGACAAAATGTACATGAAACAGCCCTATAGGCCAAACTCCTACAGTATCTATCTAACCTCCTGCTAAGAAGGTGCTGTATGGCTTGACTATTACTACGATAGGTCGTACTGACAGACTCATTACAGGCAGAAATGGAGATTGCACAGTCATTTGTGGGTCATTGATGCAATTGACCTACGATAACTTCCCTGCATTCATGTCAGAATAAAACTCCCAGCCCAATTGCCTCACAGGCAACGTCCGAGAAGCCTCTTGCTTTGTCTCAGGCTTGCCTGGGATGTTTTACTGGCTCCTCTCGTGTTTCTGAGCCCCACACCGCTGCTAGAGTGAACGTGTCCCTGTCAGAAGAGGAGAACCGATGCTTAACGTGACGTTTAGAGTGGAAATGACGGAAGGGTCATTTTTGAGAAGGTGAACGTATGGAGAGGGAGTGGAGGATATAAGAGCACCGTTCTGATCCAGCATTGTCTCAGCTCTCAGATCTTATAGAGAGATCTTGTTACAGCTCAACATTGCAGCCTGTGGAAGCGTTGATTGGTTTATGTGGAGCTGAGTAGCATCATTCATATCCAGCGTGACAGAAGAGATACTTTTATTATTGACGTGATCTGTAGCTTGGGTATGAGACTGCAGCTATGGTCTGTAAATGTACATTCGCTTGACGTTTGTGAGGAAGGTATAGAGAAAAACAACATACTGGCTAGCCATAGGGGGGCAGAATAGACAAATCGTATGCCACAACGCCAGTCTAATAAAGTAAGTGAAGGGTAAAAGGAACCGTCAGGTGCATACTTAACCGTGTTTACCTGGTAGAGTTTGGCTGTTGCCATGACAATCGACAATAGGAGCTAGCTCATGATGTCTGGGTTGTCAGGAATTCCGCGGTCCACTTCCTGATTTAAAAAAAAAGAGACCAGTAAGGTGACCTCATCTGTGCGCCAATCAAGGCGCACAGAGAGAGAGCCTAATGAAAATCTATATTTTTACACTGTTAGTTACCGAGGCAACTCCCTGTCCTGCACTCAAAGTCATCATGGCCAGACAGGATCCTTATTAATCCCCAGTGATTGGAGCGGTCATTGAGTTACTCTGCTTGTCTAACAGCATAGGCGTCCCAATGACAAACAACCAATGAGATGGTATTTATGACCCATGTTACATTCCCTCGTCAGCTCTATGATGTTCTATGCTGTTCTTGTCTTTTTCGCTTCCTCAAGTGGGCCTCAAATATACTTTCTTTTTGTGAGAAAATGAAGATCTCCAAACTATTGAGAGGACAGGATTTCCAGCAAATCCATATTTTACTCGATGGGAAAATTGAAATGTCCAATGATGGTGTAGAAATGTTCAGAAACATTGTTCTCCATCTACTCCAGTAAGTCTCTCTGTCACTCTCTCTCTCTCTGTTTCTCTTGCTCCCGTTCCCTCTCTTCTTAAACAGTCTCAGTGAGCGTTGCTGTTGGCCTACTCTGACAGACACTTCCCCCTCAGACTCATCTTCCGGGGTTTATCCACTACTCCATCACACCGTGTTTGGACAAGGCAAATCAGATCTCCTAAAGCTGCCTGTTTTTAAAGCTGTGTGTGTGTGTGTGTGTGTGTGTGTGTGTGTGTGTGTGTGTGTGTGTGTGTGTGTGTGTGTGTGTGTGTGTGTGTGTGTGTGTGCGTGTGTGCGTGTGTGTGTGTGTGTGCGACACCAGAATGCGCCATCCCTTGGCTTCACGCTTGACCAGTGGTATGTTCAGAAGGATGTCAACATTATTATTTTAGTGATATCTGTGGCTGCAACCAAAATATTGATACGTTCAGGACTTATTACCTCAGACTTGCTCAGAGGATGTCTGCACCTTCTTGCTGTACCTTTTCTTTTGACCAGAAAAGGCAACACGTCATCAACCTTTGCTTTCTGTCTCGCCGAGTCGCCGGTATCCTTCAAATCTGATCCTTTGCTCATGCCCGCGTACCTCTTCACAATAACTCTTTCCACCCTCAACAATTCATGTTGAACCATTGTCTATATGCTTGCATCACTCCACTCTTTCTCGATTATGCAAATATTCTCACAAAGGTTATTATCCGATGGCTTCACTTATAGACTTGGCTGTGCTTCTTGTTATGCTGTGCTCTTGGCATTTGAATATGTTTCTCTAACATTTAGATCTGAACAATATGTTAGGAGATGAGTGAGTCACCATTACTCTAAATCAGATATATGACTGTTATCATGACATATGTTATTTACAATGACAACAGAAGCAATGCTGTTACTGCCTCAAATGCCTTATATCTCCATCTCCATGTCTGGCTCTGACTGGGATCGGGGTACGCATGGCTGGGACAGGGCTGACCCTAAACAGTCGAAAATTACACCAAGGCCACTGAGTCTGCCTCGCACCCCTGCTCATTCCACCCTCTGCATTCTTCCCTGGACTCACTACACGTTCTACTGCCACTGAAGCAGCCTGAACTGCACATGTGCACGATAAGGATCATTTAGGGTAGTGACCATCCCCTTGCCTGCTTACGTAAATCCTTAATGTGGCCCATTTAGACAAACTAATTGAGGTAAATTCACAAAGCCCATTTTCTATTTATGTGCTATTAGCATAATTCCTTTATAAAAAGGCAAAGAAAAAAAGAGAAAGAAAATGTGAATCGTGGTAACCGTGGTAACCATGGTTTCAGTGCTTTTTGGGTTATTTAGTTGTACAGCGTTTGATCGTCCTATAGGACCCAGTCTCAGCCTGTTCAGTCAAACTGGGACAGGCTATCCCAGGTGAGACAGGTTCCCAGGTGCATGTCATTTCCAGGTGCCAGGTGCACGTCAAGGAATACCTCTCTCATTTTCGCTGTTGCTCTTCTTAGAAGGGCTGGCCCACAAACCCGGCCAAGTTCTACTGATGATGTCAGTTGGTGAAGGTGAGGGAAAGCTCTCTCAGTCAGCCTACTAGTTCCCGAAGAGAGATCCAGCACCTTTGGAAAGTCCCTGGTATACCTGACTGACAGGTCCTGTGTTTTTCGCCACCCCCCCTAGGTAAAAGAGAATTCCAAGGAGTTGATCCTGTAATTAATTCAGATAGAGCAGGAAGTCTATTCAGGTGAGGAGGTGCTCTCCAACTGGGCCTATTCAGGTGAGGAGGTGCTCTCCAACTGGGCCTGTTCAGGTGAGGAGGTGCTCTCCAACTGGGCCTATTCAGGTGAGGAGGTGCTCTCCAACTGGGCCTGTTCAGGTGAGGAGGTGCTCTCCAACCCTGCTACTACATGCAGGGGAGAGCCTGGTTACCGTTGGGAGGGCAGGCAAAGTACTGCAAGTTGGGGCAAAGCATCAGCAGCAAAGTACCCTGGGATTGAGAGAGTCACCGCATCTGTGTATTCATGACCTCACAACACTTCTGTTTGATCTACATTGATTTTCATTGGTTTTCATTGGTTTTTCTATATGCTGTAACTACATTTAGAAAGCTACTTTGTCACTTTAGGGCAACTGTATTTACATTATGTAAATGCAGGATTTGTATTTTTGCTGCTCATCCTCACTTTTTTCAATGCACATTCTTGTTTTGTATATGGATGCATTTGGAACTGAGCTGTGAACATTGTAATCTTGAACCCATTTTGGAGCCAGTGGAAGTAAATGGCTAGGAACACTGTGAAAACGCAGTCCAACCATGTGGGTTTAAACAACTTTTTTAACACTCCATGTTTCACAATCACTACCAGCTGCTGGCTACTGATAACACCACCCAATAACACCCAAGGTTGTCACTGCAGCATCCACATGGGCCAAGATGCTGAATGTCACTCAACCCACACTCTTCAAAAAAAAGTGTTTGAATAGTGTTCTGCGACTGTCCCCATAGGAGAACCCTTTTTAGTACCAGGTATAACCCTTTTTGGTTCCAGGTAGAACTCTTCTAGGATCTATGTAAAAACCGTCTGTGGAAAGAGTTCTACATGGAACCCAGAAGGGTTCTACCTGGAACCTAAAGAGATTCTTCAAAGGGTTCTGCTATGGGGACAGCCGAATAACCCTTTTTGGTTCTAGATAGCACCTTTTTTTCTGAGTGCACCATCCACAACTTCACATTCACGACAAACACACATGAACACAGCTGGACACACACACAGACACACTTATACACACTGTAACCTTTCTGACTTCATGCAACAAACATGTAACGTAAGTCCAGTTAGTTGATGAAATAAACATGTATTTCTCCCCTACTTCTGCAGGAAGGTAGATGTTTACATTTTAGAGCACAGCAAAGCAATGCTCATCCATCTGCCTTTATCCTTCACACTGTGAGTTAACCTGTTCTCTCCTGGCCTGTATGCCCGTGGGCTAGAGAGTAGACTCATGCACGCCCACACACACACACACACACACACACACACACACACTCACAAACACATGCAAACACATTCACACACACAGAGAGAGACAGACAGACAGACAGACAGACAGACAGACAGACAGACAGACAGACAGACAGACACTCTATCGCGTCTCTCATCCAGAGAGAGTCTGAAACTAGACTGCCTTCATGGACCAGAGTCAGACAAGGTGAAGAGTAAGCCAGTCATCCAGACGGCACACATACACACACACACACACACACACACACACACACACACACACACACACACACAAGGTAGGTAGGTAAGTAGGCTGAAAGAGGGCTTTCTCAGTAAGGAGGGAGAAAATCCAGATTAGTATCAAATCTCTACACCCCACCCCCCCACCCTCCCACCCGGCAGAGACGTGGTGTACTTCGCCTTGGCTCTCTTCATGGCCAACAGAAACAACTGTATGACTAGAGAGTCTATACGGCCAGGGACGGGGGACAAAAAAAGAGAGAGGGAGAAATAATCTGATAGAAAACAGAGCATTAAAAAGATGGCATTCACTCTGCCAAATCCTCCCAAAATGCAACCTCTGTCTTTACAGCTGTAAGGTAGCAGTTGTGTTGTCCTGCTGTATTTTGGTTTCTGGTGATGTTTTGTGTCTTGCGGTTGCTATGTCATTTAGCCAGGCCGTGGACACCTAATGCCGCTGAGCGCACCTGTGTGGGGCGTGGGGAGGACGGTCCAGGCCAGGGGCCATCAGACAGCTAAGAGGAAGATCACAGGAGGTGGTGATGACAGGGCCAGGAGCTAATTAAAAGGGTCGAGGAGGAGCAGTGAGCTGACACTGCAGCTGCGAGGCACAGGGCATACGCACACATGCACGCACCCACACCCCCAGACATACACACACACACAGGTCCTAATCGACCAGGGCTTCTAACCTGGCCCAGAGCCGGCTAAAACAGAGAGAGGGAGAGATAGAGAGAGGGAGAGGGGGATATAAAGTCTAAAGAGGCACCTTCACCCCCCCCCCCCCCCCCCCCCCCCCCCCCCCCCCGCCCCCACACACACTTAGGACACCTGGAGAGCAATGGGAGGAGTGGAGTTGTCAGTCACCTGGCCTTATGGAGGGAGATTATATGCTGACAAGACAAAAGTCCTTGACAACAGTCATTAAATCTCTCTGGGGATCTCCCTTCACTGGGTCGCCTGCCTGGTAACACAGGGAGAAAACACACAAGGTGCTAAGTAGTACTATAGGCACATCACTCTCCAATGACGTGACTGAGAGCTTTTAAACCATCACCTGTTGGGTTGATCGACCCGCCCACTCAGGAACTGGCGTGAGCCTTTTTTACAGAGATTGTAGAAGGAATTACGGGATAGTGTGACCATGGTCTTTATGGTCATGTTGTGGAGTGTCTGAGTACATGCTATAGCAGGTGTATAAAGTATGCATAATGCCATCACTGCAAAACACCAATATCCGTACTGTATTTTGATTTACTCTAAGTGATGGTGCAATTCCTAGGCTACGTACTGTGTTTGCTGTAGACTGAAGAACGTAGGTTTATAAAATCCGGATACATCAGGAATATTGCTGTTGCAATGTTGACTAACCAGAATACCAGGCGTAACCACAGTAAATAACAAATCAAGTTGCACGCAGAGACATAAAAATGGTATGCACAAGTTCATCTGACTCTGGGGAAGTAGACAAAGGGCTTGATTGCCAAAATCCCGAAGTATCCCTTTAATGTTTTTTTGGATGGAAGTGGGAGCTTCTTTTGGAGAGGACCATGATTATTCTGTTATTCTTGGTGCCGCTGTCCTACGCTCCAGGGTCCTTGCAGAGTGTTATATGGCATGGTCACTGGTCAACACATTTCTGGTTTTGCATTGCTCACATTTCCATGGTTTCCTCCTGGGCCCAGTTAAAGTATAATAGGATAGAGTCTGTCTGAGCTATCTGGGTCTGCTTTCCTCCGTTTGACAGTCCACCCACTCATTGGTTCCCTCTAGACCCAGACACCCAATGAGAAAAGGATAACACTCAACCCCTGGTGATTATTTAGTCTGAACTATATAAACATGCATATGGGTCACATAATCTCTTTGTATATCTAGTATTTGTGTCTCAGACCAAGTGCTTTTAGTATTTAGACAAGATTTTGCCCTTAGCTCCAAGTCTGCCCCCATACTCTTCCCACCAATACAAACTCTGCCTCCCTGCTCTTCTAAGAGCCAAATCACCATGCAACACTGATTGGCTTCCTCCAAAACAGTTTAATCATATTTTCGCTGCCAATTCGGAGTAAAATCCCTGTTTATTTAAAGACTTCTTATCAATCCTCAGCACCCCACTTACTGACTTCACTCTCCCTCAGGGACCGCGGTGACATCATCATCCAGCGCCAACACGTCTTGATAACCCTTGACCCAGTGTCACTGTTAATTACAGGCAGGCTGGACCCAAATGTTGTGTGTGTGTGTGTGTGTGTGTGTGTGTGTGTGTGTGTGTGTGTGTGTGTGTGTGTGTGTGTGTGTGTGTGTCTCCAAGCTGGAGTGTAGACGCCAACCGTTTAGACTGACAATCAGGAGAGGAGAAATAAGTGGGTTTATATCATAAACAGGAAATTAGTTTCTAAAAACACCTACAAGCCTGCTTCTACCTCTTCCAGCATTCAAGTCCCTTAGCAAATTACCATCCACCTTTCACATAATATGCCCTTTTCTTTGCCACAGAGTTACATACACTTGTTTTTCTCAGACAGAAAACGTTATTACTTCTCTTTAAAGCATTACAAATCGGTAGAATGTGTGGGTGAATATGGCATCGGTGCCCATATTCTTCGGCAAACCTGGCAGAGTAGTCTGTTAATCCTTTTATGAGTTATTTTCCAGCCCTGGCAAACAAGACAGAAAACGTGTCCTTGAAATACAGAGTAAAATGGTTGATAAAGTGCTTGCATGCACTTGTGTCGGTGTGTGAGTGCATGTCAGTGTGCATGTCAGTGTGCATGTCAGTGTGCATGCCAGTGTGTATGTATGCATGCTCATGTCAAAATGGTATTTCATTTGTCATGTCAATCTTATTTGTCATAACCCTAACAGAGAAACGCTTACTTACGGGTCAGGCCCTTCCTGACAATGCAGATAGAAACATAGAAAAAGAGTCGAAAGCTATAAGAAATACACAATGAGTAACGATAACTTGGTTATGTACACAGGGTACCAGTACCAAGTCAATGCGCATGGGAACGAGGTAATTGAGGTAGATACGTACACATAGTTACAGGTAAAGTGACTAAGCAACAGGATAGATAATAAACCGTAACAGCAGCGTATGTGATGGGTCAAAAGAGTTGGTGCAAAATGTGTGCGTGTGCATGTGTATGTGTGTGTTTGCGGATGTGTGTGTGCTTGCGGTTGTGGTGTAATTAGCCAGGAGGCAGTCTGTCTATTAGGAGTAAAACACCTTCAGTCACACTCAGAGAGCAGCAGAGGGGTAGAGCACATATGGTTACATTTTAATTACTTGTTCTAATTCTCCCTTTCCTGTGCTGGACGTGCTAAGACACACTATCCTTGGAAGATTTATCACTGTGGAGGAGTGTATGTGGTCCTTATGTGGAGTTATAGTGCCCCCATCAGGCTAGTGATGGAAATACAATAACCTTGCACAAAAACCTAACCGCTCATCCATTAAATGAAATAGCTGTGAGAAGTTGGTCAGTAAAAAACGAATTCTTAACAAGTGAATGTAACCAACAAAGCTAGAAAGAAATGCTTTCTCTTCCCCTTACTTTTACTTATTCTACTCTAGAAAACATCCTCAATTGACCCTTCACTAAGCCCCACACCAGAATTGTGGGCAACTAATCACAGCGCTCCAATGGATAGCAAATGTTGTCGAGTCCGACACCTCGGACAAACGCACGTTTAAAATCACATAAAAGTCTGTGAGAGCTATGGCAAAAACTGAGAGTTTAAAAAAATATATATGTGATTCTATTCAATCGCGGTTTATCAAATCATGTGGTTCAAAATAATAATTTGTAATTTTTTGAAAAAATACTTGATGGAGCCTTTCTTTTGGATTATGTTGCTGCTATTTTTTTCCCATATTTTTTTTAAACTTAGACATCCAATGTATGGGACATTGCAACTCAATAGATGATAGTCAGCCTGCAAAGGAAACACTTCTAAGAAAGCCTAGTGGTTAGAGCGTTGGACTAGTAACCGAAAGGTTACAAGCTCGAATCCCCGAGCTGACAAGGTAAAAATCTGTCGTTCAGCCCCTGAACAAAACTGTTCCTAGGCCGTCATTGAAGATTTTGTTCTTAACTGTCTTGCCTGGTTAAATAAAGATTTCAAAACAAAATAGCTAAGATAAATAAGACTAAACTAGAAAAGGTACATTTCCTGATGAACATTTGTGTGCTTTCTTCAGCGGAAAACAAATATTTGTGGCCTATCATTTGATCTTTGATATATTGAATGAGAAAATGATTTTATTGAAGGCATACAACTTATTTGGTTGTAATGTCGCAATGTTCATCATCATGGGTAGTAAACCATCCTCCGGGAGAGCTACTGGGTGTGCAAGCTTTTGTTCCAGTCCCCCTCGAACAAACCACATTTTAGAAATGAGCTGTTCAACCGGACCTTGATAAACTGACGTGTTTGAGCAGGGCTAGATCAAAAGCCTGCACACCCAGTAGCTCTCCAGACTGAAGCATGACCATGTGTTTTATACAGTTGCCTAACAGGTATTCTACTTGGTGGTTAAGTGCCTTGCACAAAGACAGGAGATGGTGGGATCAGAGATTTGCTTACTTTTTTATGCTTACTTTTTTATACGCGAGGCGAAGGGTCAATTTCTTAGGAAATGTTGCATCATCAATACATCAACAGGCCAACAAAGCAATGATCCCAGAGATCAGCATAAGGTGATAATCATGAAATGAACCGGAAAACCCATCACCTTTGTGAATTTCACAGAACCCTTACTGTCTGAACCCCTCGACCCTCTTAGACGGCTGTGTTCAGGACCCTCTCAGGCGACTGCTCAGTTCATGGAACTCTGAGTGTTTATGATGTGCTCTGTGTCTCTATTAAGCCCTATTCGTTTTACTGGGACGGAGGAGCTAGCGTTAGCGGTGTAGCGTTAGGCCTAATGTCATCCCCTGCTTCCCTCTCCGAGTCCACAAGTCAGGGTGTAAGATGAGAAGGGAACCAGTAAAAAGGGGGTTGACGTGCATTTTAAGAAAAGCCAAACGTGGCTTTATGTGATCTGTGATCTGGGACAGCTTAATCTCCCTGTCTGTCATGAAGGTAGCCAAGACAAAAGCCGGCAGACTTATGTCCTTGAGAATTTAAAATGGCCACCGGGGCACATAAAAGAGAGGGATCCGGGAAGTTAGAGGGAAGATTGGTTGGAATTCAGAAATATCAAAAGAGGAAGGAGGAAGAGAGATGGAGGTAGAGCCGGAGAGTGAGCAAGAGAGAGCCAGAGTGTGGAGGGGAGAGATGGAGATAGGAAGAGAGGGCAGAAAGAACAAAAGAGGCAGAGAGAGTAAGAGAGAGTGATAGAGTGTGAGAGAGAGAGAGAGAGAGCAAGAGAGAGAGAGAGAGAGAGAGAGAGATGATTTACATCACATTCTCCAGCGTTAACCTCGTGTCCTGGCAGCCGACATTCTAACAGCGTAAAGTATACAGCTCCGGCAAGAGTGATAACCAGCCTTCCTTCTGACAGATGCACATCTTAATGGCAGACAATCGGGAAGTGGAGAGGAGAGAGACAGACACTTCCATAGGCTGCAGGCTGTGGTGGAGAAGACAGGCCTAACTCAAAAGACTACACAATCATTGTATACAGGAGGTCAGGTCTATCTGGCTGTACTTCACAGCCAGATAGACACTGATACCACTGTGGCTGGTTTCCCATAGTGCTTTAGGTGTTATACAAACCTGTTAAATGTATGCATTTATTTTCAGGTGCTAGATTTAACAAGAAAAATAAAGACGGTTTGCAGAGATGGGTTTACCATGGAGCTGGATGGGTATTCAGCTGGTGGACGCACACTCTGTACCCTATCTCTTCTGTATGAACTGTGCTCTTCCCTATTGGGTTACCCACTACTAATAGGCCCGTTCATTTGACTGGGAAGCCCCATGCTCCAAGCATACAATACAGTCATGTCTCATTAGGAACAAATTGCTGCAAGGTGCTGTCTTGGGAATGTCTATGGGGGTGCTGCTGGACTCTAATACCGGAGTAATGAAGCCTGCGGTTACCAGGCTCCCCACTAATTGAGGTGAAGCTGGATTTTTGTGAGATGGAATGTGAGTGAGTTGGAGTATTGCTGAAAAACCAACCTGCACATTGGCTTCTGCTCCAAGGTGAAACGCTGGTCACTTCACAGCACTAGTAAGGCCCTGAGCTCCTTTCTGCTGCCACGAATTCATGCAACACCAAAAACACCATCATACAGTTCAGTTGGATATTACATTTGAAGCATGACTTCTTGCTGAAAAAACAACAACACTTTGGTTGACCAATCAACATTCAGAAGATAACCTCAGGAATTCCTCTGACCAATTCATGTCAACATTACGGTTTTGAAAACATAGCTTGTCCAAAAAAAGTGGTCTCTTGGCAGAACTGGGGTAAGTTGAGTCGCGGGACAGGGTAAGTTAAGCTACCTACACATTTCTGTCCATCTTAATTTCCCAAACACAATTCAACACTATCACATTCGTTTTTATTTTGTCTTTTAGTCATTTTAACGCATCTTTTAACACAGGCTAAGCCCAATAAACCGGGAGCATTCCCAGAACGTTAACTAAGACTCCCATTAAGATCTAGTTACGGTTTTATCTAACATTAGGATGATAACATAAATGATAAAAATATGTTTTTCATGTCTTAAATTACATATCCTTAGAATGTTCTCATAACATTCACTTAAATGTTATGCACAACATCTGTAACAACCACCAAAGAACGTTCCCCAAACGTTCTCATTAGGTTTCCTGGTAATGTAATAACACAATGTTCCAGTAATATTTTCCCAGCAAACCAAAATTGATTCTGTGAAATTTCCCAGAACATTTGTTAGGTTGTGGCAGGTATTCTCATAATGTAAAAACTGCCCAGTCGTGCTGATGTTCATACAATATTTGTATAAAATATTCGCCTGATTTTGCAAGAATGTTCCCAGAACACATTGTCTGTTCTTTACAGGTTCCCAGAACGTTTAATTAGGTTGTGGGAACAGTCTGGTGGGTACATTGTGAGGACATCACAAAATATATGTTCCCAAAACACAAACTGTCCAGTTGTGCGGATGGTTATACAAGTTTATTTTAGGTTGCAAAGAAAATTCACCTGATGTTACAAGAACGTTCCCAGAATAGATTTAGTCTGGTCTTTAAAAGTTCCCAGAATGTTTTCATTAGGTTGGGGGAACAGTGTGGATACATTACAAGAGATACAGTAGGTTCCCAAAACTGAAAATATGCTCAGTTGCGATGACATTCATACAATGTTAAAGATATACTGAACAAAAATATAAACACAACATGCAAAGTGTTGGTCCCATGTTTCATGAGCTGATAGAAAAGATTCCAGAAATGTTCCATGCGCACAAAAAGCTAATTTCTCAAAAAAATGTACATCCCTCTTACTGAGCATTTCTCCTTTGCCAAAATAATCTCCTTTGCCAAAATAACCCATACACCTGACAGTTGTGGAATATCAAGAAGCTGCTTTAACAGCATGATCATTACACAGGTGTACCTTGTGCTGGGTACAATAAAAGGCCACTAAAATGTGCAGTTCTTTCACACAACACAATGTCACAGATTTCATTTTGAGGGAAAGCGACGCAATTGGCATGTTGACTGCAGGAATGTCCACCAGAGCTGTTGCCAGATAATGCAATTTTCTTTCGAGAATTTGGCAGTACATCCAACTGGCCTCACAGACCACGTGTGACCACGCCAGCCCAGGATGTTCACATCCGACTTCTTTACCTGCGGGATCATCTGAGATAAGCCACCCAGACAGCTGATGAAACTGAGGAGTATTTCTGTCTTTAATAAAGCCTTTTTGTGGGGAAAAACTCATTATGATTAGCTGGGCCTGGCTTCCAAGTGGGTGGGCCTATGTCCTCCTAGGCACACCCATGGCTGCACCCCTGCCCAGTGAAATCCATAGATTAGGGCCTAATAAATGTATTTCAATTGAATGATTTCCTTATATGAAATGTAAATCTTTGAAATTGTTTCATGTTGCATTTATATTTTTGTTCAGTATAGGTTGCACAGAACAGTTCCACAACGTTGCATAATGTTCCACAAATAATTCAGTTCGTATGACCTTCAGAACCTTCATTTATTTTACGTTTAACATAATATTCCATTGATGTTCACACAATGTGCATTTTACTTTACCTTGGAAAGTCCTCAGAACATTTCAAGAACATTCAGAAGATGTTATGATAAAGTATTATTTAATATTACCACAACAGTCTCAGCATGCAAATGTGTAGTTCCTTAAACCATAAGAAAGCTAATTGCAATAAATCCCCATTATGTTTCTCTCCAGATTTAATGGCTATTCACATTTGAAGGTGATATAGGGACACATTACATTTTCATTTCATTCATATGACATTTGAACATAATTAATTCGTTGACACAAAATTATCAAACAGTCCGAATGCACAGAGGTGTCTGGGAAGAAGGATCACAATGGAGGACCAGCATGTGTGTGTGTTGGGGGGGAGGGGGGTATCCGAGTTCCATCAGCTAGGACTATACATTGGTTACTGTAATCAAATCTCCCCTTCCTGCTCAATTTGGCATGCCTTCTCAAACAGCTACAACGATATATGCATTCACACATCAAGTCTACTCTTGAGTTGGGCTTGGGGATTGGAACAACTGTTGAACAACTGAGCTTGTGGTTGTGTGTGTGTGTGTGTGTGTGTGTGTGTGTGTGTGTGTGTGTGTGTGTATGTGTGTGTGTGTGTGTGTGTGTGTGTCTGTGTGTGTGTGTGTGTGTGTGTGTGCGCGTGTGCGCGTGTGTGCGTGTGTGTGTGTGTGTGTGTGTGTGTGTGTGTGCGTGTGTGCGTGTGTGTGTGTGTGTGTGTGTGTGTGTGTGTGTGTGTCTGTGTGTGTGTGTGTGTGTGTGTGTGTGTGTATGTGTGTGTGTGTGTGTGTGTGTGCGTGTGTGCGTGTGTACATTGTGTTTTCTATTTAATCGACCATCTGGATCCCTTCACAGCCTCATAGAGGATCTAGATTTGTTCCATATCCTCTCTGGATTACAACCAAACTATGATAATTGCACCATATCATATATTGGATCAAAAAAATACAACTTTTACATTATCGTGTAGTTTACCAATAAAATGGTCTGACTGTGACAAGGACATACTAGGTATTCATATCCAAAAATAAAGAAATGATCTCACTACAATACATTTCAATAGAAAGTAAGCAAAAATAGATAAACTCTTGCTACCATGGAAATGTAAATACTTGCATATTTTTGGAAAAATCAGCCTGAATGATTATTTAGTCATATCCTAGCTTAACTATTTATTTATTGCCCTGCCTACACTGAGCAAGTCAGACAAAATTAATTGGGGCTATTTATATAACGAATATGAATTTGGAGGCCTAAAAGTATTAAATATTAAAGCATTGAAACGTTTTTGTATAATCTTGGTTAATGATGTAGTAAATACGACTTATGTCACACATGCAGATAACAAAAATAAATGGCTGAAAAATCACAACATTTATCTAAAACTAACTCTGCAAATAGTACTGCTGGGCGACTTGAAAAGCCATAGTCTAGTTTGGTTGTAATCCAGAGAGGATATGGAACAAATCTTGAAAAGCCATACATTTCTAGAAAGGTTTTTTCAATTTACGCCTAAAATGACATATCCAAATCGAACTGCCTGTAGCTCAGGATCTGAAGTAAGGATATGCATATTCTTGATACCATTTGAAAGGAAACACTTTGAAGTTTGTGGAAATGTGAAATGAATGTAAAACAATAGAACACATTTGATGTGGTAAAAGATAATACAAAATATAAAAACATGCATTTTGAACAGAGCAGGGGTTCAAACTGTAGAAACCAATTCCTACATTTGAATATAAAAATGGATTTCATCAAACAAAACTATGCTACATTTTATCTCTGGGACCCTCAGGATGACAAATCAGAGCAGGATTACTGAATGTAAGTACATTATTTACATTCCGAGGGGAATGTATCAAACCAGTTGCCGTGATAAATGTTTTTGTTGTTGTGCACTCTCCTCAATTAATAGCAGGGTATCTTTTCACTGTAATGGCTACTGTAAATTGGAAAGTGCAGTTCGATTAACAAGAATTTAAGCTTTCTGCCCATATTAAGACATGTCTATGTCCTGGGAAATTTTCTTGTTACTTACAACGTCATGCTAATCACATTAGTGCACGTCAGCTCAACCATCACACGGGGGGGGGGGGGGGGGGGGGGACGATGACACCGATCCCGTAGACAAATATGATATGAACATCGTAAAATCAGACTTATTTGGAAATGGTGGAACATTCTGCAACATTGTGGGAATGTTCTGTGCAACTTTTGTGAATATCACAATAATATTCTTACAACATCCCAGACAACTCCCATAACTTAATTAAATGTTCTTGGAACCTTTAAATATTTTAGACCAGGTGTTATGTCAACATTCTTAAAACGTTATAGGAATATCCTGTGCAACCTAACCTAAACATTGTAATGAATGTCATCACAACAGTATATTTTGTGTTTTGGGAACCTATGTCTTGTAATATATTCACACTGTTCCCACAACCTAATTAAATGTTCTGGGAACCTTTAAAGAACTCAGAAAGACTGTTATGTCAGCATTCTTGCAACATCAAATAAATAATCTGAATGTCAGCCCAACTGGACAGGTTTTGTGTTTTGGGAACATTTGCCGCAACTTAACAAATATTCTTGGAACTTTAACAGAAACTATTTCGATATTCTGGGTTAACACCCAACAAGCACTGTTGCTACTTCATATCCCATTGCATTACACTTGGGAAGAACACAGTTTGCTCAACTTGCCTTTGGCTAAACGTACCCCATTGCCTCTGGCTGAACTTACCACAAGGCAAACATTTTGACTATATTAGCCCACACAGCTACAAGTATGCACTTTCATACTAGGTTTAGGATCTCATATTGAAGCATATAGACTTGAAGAAAATAATTTTTTTTTACCTAACTTTTTCCATGTGGTTTCTTCCTTCAAAGACTCCATGAAATGATGACCTCTTCCTTAGATTCTGGTGAAATTATAGGTTTTATGTATGGTTTTCTAGAAACAAGGGCGGCTCAACTTACCCCTTTGGCTCAACTTACCCCTCTCTCCCCTACTGAGTTGCCCCAACAAACCAAGGGTTTGAACAAACCTTGCCCTCGCCGCGACTAATCGAGAAACGATTGCCTCGGTGTGATTGTTGAAGTAGTTTGGCTGCAATTGAAATAACACCGCGGGGAAGAACACTATGTTTTAGTAACAGCAGGCGGTGCGTTTCTGTAACAACATATTTTTTGATGTTTAACGAAGGCGGCACTCTGAACTTCCATCCAACTCGGGGGTTTTTCTTTCTACTTTTTATTTGCCAGACTAAGAATGTCATTGTTAGAATGACATGAAGCTAGTAGAACGTTTCTAATGACTATATCAGTAATTGTCAAATCTTTTAATAAAATGTGATGTGTTTGACAGTGCTGTTTCCTTACGATATGGGGGGTTAGGTTATTTTACTCAGGCAGCTACTAGTCGGGTAGACAGTGTTTGTTATATCTTTATTTTCTCTCTGATGAGCTGAACAAAGAAAAAACAATGGTGGAATGTCCAGCCAGCTCTCGTTTTCCAAGGAAAACTGTAGCAGATGTCCGAGGAAGAAGGAATTTTGCTTATTTTGCCAGTGCTCTTGGGAATTTCACCAAGTGAAGGAGACAGGCGGAACACAGTAAAGAGAAAACCCATGCTCAGGACCCCGACCATGTGATGAAAGCTCAATCCACGGGTCATCCCAGACGATGCCTTCCTCTGATTAGCCTGTTTTCTCTCTGATGCTGTTGTTCAAAAGATGTGCTCTGCTTTAGCCTGGTTAAACCAGAATGAATGATACACTCATCAAGTGGAACAATGCAGAGCCTCTTCCCCCTCAGGAGGTTGAAAAGATTTGACATGAGCCCTTCAATCCTCAAAAGGTTCTACAGCTGCACAATTGAGAGCGTCTTGACTGGCTGCATCACCGGTTGATGTGGCAACTGCACCGCCCTCGATCGCATGGCACTACAGAGGGTAGTCTGGACAGCCCAGTACATCACTGTGGCCGAGCTCCCTGCTATCCAGGATTTCTATATCAGGTGATATAAATGCCAGTGAAACTGTCCCCAAGCCATTGCACTGACTCTATGCACACTCACAGGACTCTGCACACTCACTCACACAAACTGACACTCCAACACACACAGCGGGGGCCCAATGGACATTTCCAGCCGCCAGGGTGGACGAAGGCCGGCTGACGTCAGTCATTCACGTACTGTCATATTGTAAGTTCAACGGACGCCCACACACACACACACACACACACACACACACACACACACACACACACACACACACACACACACACACACACACACACACTTAATTTGCTCCAACACACACTTAACATGCACTCATATTCACACAGACTATACACACAAGCACACACTCACACTCACACTCACACTGGCACTCACACTCATCAACAATCATCATATACGGTGCTGCTACTCTATTTGTCATATATCCTGATGCCTAGTCGCCTGACCCCGATACATACTGCATTCGGAAAGCATTCAGACCCCTTGGCTTTTTACACATTTTGTTACATTACAGCCTTATTCTAAAATTAATGAACATAATGACATAATGACAAAGCAAAAGCAGGTTTTAGATTTTTTGGCCAAAAAAATAAACAAATAAAAACAGAAATATTACATTTACATAAGTATTCAGATCCATTACTCAGTACTTTGTTGAAGCATTTTGGCAGCGATTACAGCCTTGAGTCTTCTTGAGTATGACGCTACAAGCTTGGAGAACCTGTATTTGGGGAGTGGGCCACTCAAGGACATTCAGAGACTTGTCCCGAAGCCACGCCTGCGTCATCTTCGCTGTGTGCTTCGGGTCGTTGTCCTGGTGCAAGGAGAACCTTTGCCCCAGTCTGAGGTCCTAGAGCGCTCTGAGCAGGTTTCAATCAAACGTCTCAATGTACTTTGCTCCATTCATCTATCCCTCAATCCTGACTATTCTTCTAGTCCCTGCTCCTGTCTTGGAGCTCTACGGACAATTCCTTCGACCTCATGGCTTGGTTTTTGCTCTGACATGCACTCCTGTGGGACCAAATATAGACAGGCGTATGCCTTTCCAAATCATGTCCAATCACTTGAATTGACCACAAGTGGACTCCAATCAAGTTGTAGAAACATCTCAAGGATGATCAATGGAAACAGGATACACCTGAGCTCGAGTCTCATAGCAAAGGGTCTGAATACTTAAGTAAAGAAGGTATTTCTGTTTTTTATTTTTAATACAATTGCAAAAATGTCTAAAAACCTGTTTTCGCTTTGTCATTATGGATTATTGTGTGTAGAATGCTGAGGGAAAAAAAGATTAAGGCTGTACCCTTAATAAAAAAAGATATTAAGGCTGTACCCTTAAAAAGTCAAGGGGTCTGAATACTTTCTGAATGCACCGTATCTACCTCTATCACTCCAGTATCCCTGCACATTGTAAATATGGTACTGGCACTGTTACAGTAGATAGTTCACTTTACTTACATGTTTTTCTTATTTATTTTATGTCTTTTTGAATTTTGAATTTGTTTTATAGTATACTATTTTTACTACTGACATTGATTACTACTTTGTTGGGAAAGAGCTTGCAAGAAAGGCATTTCACTGTACTTGTGCATGTCACAATACACCTTGGAACTTGATACTTGAAACAATGTTGAGTAGAGAATGCAGTCTGGTTTATTAATCAGGCTGGTTCTGGGCGGTTTGGGCAGGGCGGTAGTCCATGAAGAGTCTGTAAGAATATTTCAAAGATAAATACTGAGACAGATATGAAACAAACCAAACCATTATCAATTTCTGTTGGTCCAATGAAGATTGATGCAGGGGCGTGGAAAAGTAGTGAAGGCTCCTATCATCATACAACGTGGCACTCCATGTTATCCAGCTCCTCTGATGCTTCCTCCAGATACCATATTACTTGAACATGACTATTGTGAGTTGGTTTTGGATCAGCTCTCTGAAATTGACGATGGATACATGTCACTCATTGCAAGGTTGTCCATTTTGATGACAAAGCGGAGGCTGGAGAATTAAGAACTGATTGATTAGCAATCGGGGGTCAATCTCGGGGGAAGAAGCATAGTAAGATGATCAGAACCTGATAAGCTTCTATGTTGTACACAGCAGTCATCATCTTGGGGATATCTAGGTGAAATGTCCAACGTTTTCATGAAAACCAGGAAATGTTACTTTCACTTTTTTGTTTCCTTTGTTACAGGTTATGAGAATCTATCTTCTGAAGCTATAGCAATATCCCTTGACCCAAGGAATGTACCTGAAATGATACAAGATCATCGGTGAAGTGTTCATTAGAGAAGTCCTCATCAACCAGTGGAACGGAAGAAGAATTCCTCACTGCCGGCAGACTGTCAGAACATCATTTCTAGTGGTTATCTACAGTATGTATGTATTATTTTTATTTCTACTTTGCACATTCTTCCACTGCAAATCTACCATTCCAGTGTTTTACTTGCCATATTGTATTTACTTACTCACGATGGCCTTTTTTTGCCTTTACCTCCCTTATCTCACCTCATTTGCTCACATCGTACATAGACTTATTTTACTACTGTATTATTGACTGTATGTTTGTTTTACTCCATGTGTAACTCTGGGTTGTTGTTGTTGTGTCGAACTGCATTGCTTTATCTTGGCCAAGTCGCAATTGTAAATGAGAACTTGCTCTCAACTTGCCTTCCTAGTTCATTAAAGGTGAAATAAAAATAACAAAATAAAAAATGTGGGACTGATGCCAATGTGGAAGAGCTGATCACTTTTAAAGGACTCGGTGAATGATTACCTTGCCAATAGGACGATTGAATATTCCTGTCTTGTAGACAATTGAGTTTCCTCCTAATACAGGATGTGGTAGGAATCGTCAGGGACATCAACATTACACCTGTTAATACTTATTTTCTATAACTTTGTTTGAAGTCTATTTCTTATTGCAACAGCAAGTCAAATATGTCCTTTGTGTTTTATAGAAATGCAAGGTGTTTAATGTGAAGAATGTTATGCTTACTGCTGTTTTCTATTTTTGTCTATTTTTTTCATGTTTTTCATTGTTTTCTAAAAATACATTTGAAGTAAGAGTGTAAGAATATTTTGAAGGTAAATACACAACGCAGAGTACAAGAGGTCAATAGAGTACTAATGATCAATGGAAATAGTGTTTTTTCTATAAAATCAATGGGTTAGAGACATGGGAGGAATTTCAGTCCGGGACTCATAGCTACAGTGCCTTGCGAAAGTATTCGGCCCCCTTGAACTTTGTGACCTTTTGCCACATTTCAGGCTTCAAACATAAAGATATAAAACTGTATTTTTTTGTGAAGAATCAACAACAAGTGGGACACAATCATGAAGTGGAACGACATTTATTGGATATTTCAAACTTTTTTAACAAATCAAAAACTGAAAAATTGGGCGTGCAAAATTATTCAGCCCCCTTAAGTTAATACTGTGTAGCGCCACCTTTTGCTGCGATTACAGCTGTAAGTCGCTTGGGGTATGTCTCTATCAGTTTTGCACATCGAGAGACTGACATTTTTTCCCATTCCTCCTTGCAAAACAGCTCGAGCTCAGTGAGGTTGGATGAAGAGCATTTGTGAACAGCAGTTTTCAGTTCTTTCCACAGATTCTCGATTGGATTCAGGTCTGGACTTTGACTTGGCCATTCTAACACCTGGAAATGTTTATTTTTGAACCATTCCATTGTAGATTTTGCTTTATGTTTTGGATCATTGTCTTGTTGGAAGACAAATCTCCGTCCCAGTCTCAGGTCTTTTGCAGACTCCATCAGGTTTTCTTCCAGAATGGTCCTGTATTTGGCTCCATCCATCTTCCCATCAATTTTAACCATCTTCCCTGTCCCTGCTGAAGAAAAGCAGGCCCAAACCATGATGCTGCCACCACCATGTTTGACAGTGGGGATGGTGTGTTCAGCTGTGTTGCTTTTACGCCAAACATAACGTTTTGCATTTTTGTCAAAAAGTTCAATTTTGGTTTCATCTGACCAGAGCACCTTCTTCCACATGTTTGGTGTGTCTCCCAGGTGGCTTGTAGCAAACTTTAAACAACACTTTTTTATGGATATCTTTAAGAAATGGCTTTCTTCTTGCCACTCTTCCATAAAGGCCAGATTTGTGCAATATACGACTGATTGTTGTCCAATGGACAGAGTCTCCCACCTCAGCTGTAGATCTGCAGTTCATCCAGAGTGATTATGGGCCTCTTGGCTGCATCTCTGATCAGTCTTCTCCTTGTATGAGCTGAAAGTTTAGAGGGACGGCCAGGTTTTGGTAGATTTGCAGTGGTCTGATACTCCTTCCATTTCAATATTATCGCTTGCACAGTACTCCTTGGGATGTTTAAAGCTTGGGAAATCTTTTTGTATCCAAATCCGGCTTTAAACTTCTTCACAACAGTATCTCGGACCTGCCTGGTGTGTTCCTTGTTCTTCATGCTCTCTGCGCTTTTAACGGACCTCTGAGACTATCACAGTGCAGGTGCATTTATACGGAGACTTGATTACACACAGGTGGATTGTATTTATCATCATTAGTCATTTAGGTCAACATTGGATCATTCAGAGATCCTCACTGAACTTCTGGAGAGAGTTTGCTGCACTGAAAGCAAAGGGGCTGAATAATTTTGCACGCCCAATTTTTCAGTTTTTGATTTGTTAAAAAAGTTTGAAATATCCAATAAATGTCGTTCCACTTCATGATTGTGTCCCACTTGTTGCTGATTCTTCACAAAAAAATACAGTTTTATATCTTTATGTTTGAAGCCTGAAATGTGGCAAAAGGTCGCAAAGTTCAAGGGGGCTGAATACTTTCGCAAGGCACTGTACATGACAAGTTGTCATTGGTCCAAATTGTTTATACATTGAATCTGAAATAGGATACTTGTTATTTGGCCTCTGCCCAGTATTATTGCAAAGAATTCTAATTGGTCAACCACAGGCTTGGGCTGGGTTCTAAAACGACATCCTGTAGTTCCGTGGAGAGAATCACAGGAGAGAATCACTCAGGAGAGAATCACTGAGGACAGGGGAGCATGAACATCTACCATCTACCTCCCCCTGATTTGCTTTGGTGTTTGTGTTATTGAAGAGTAACATCAACTGCTGACAAGGCTCATGGAGGTGGTAACATATGGATTGCTGATGATGTAATGCCAGGCATGGCGTTGTTGATAGTTTGTGTAGTCTATAGGTGCTCATCTCTCAATCGGAGCCTCATCCAGTTGGAGACTAAACAAAGATGCTTGTCCGGGATTCTTATAATGCCTCACAAAACGGTATGGCTTCTAAAGTACTGGTACACTGACCCACTGGCCTAAACCAGGGTGAATTGTACCCCATTCACAGGCTAATGTGACACATTTAAATCCTTTCAACTGGGTCTCCACAAGTCACATGTGTGATGATTGTGTGTTTAGAGATAATGTATGGAAAGGTTGAATGTTATTATAACACACAGCTCTGACCACCACTATTTGAAGTAAGGTTCTCTCCCTCTTTCACACCAGTGCAATTTTTAAACAACGATCTATGAAAAATGGCCTCAAACTGCCAACATCAAAAGCCTCAACAGACTTGTGTTACTAATGATAAGTGTGTTAGGTTTTATCTGTGATTTTTATTTCACCTTTATTTAACCAGGTAGGCCAGTTGAGAACAAGTTCTCATTTACAACTGCAACCTGGCCAAGATAAAGCAAAGCAGTGGTACAAAAACCACAACACAGAGTTACACATGGGATAAACAAACGTACGTTCAATAACACAATATAAAAATCTGTATACAGTGTGTTCAAATGAAGTAAGGAGGTAAGGCAATAAATAGGCCAATAGTGGCAAGGTAATTACAATTTAGCAATTTACACTGAAGTGATATATATGCAGATGGTGTGAAAAAGAGTAGAAAAACAAAAACAAATATGGGGATGAGGTAGGTAGTTGGTTGGATGGGCTATTTACAGATGGGCTGTGTACAGCTGCAGCGATCGGTAAGTTGCTCTGACAACTGACGCTTATAACTTCTTGATGCACCCATCCTGTTACCGGGATCCTTTTCGTCAAAATCTGCTGAATTACAGAGCGCCAAATTCAAATTAAATTACAAAAAATATTTAATTTTCATGAAATCACAAGTGCAATATAGCAAAACACAGCGTAGCTTGTTGTTAATCCACCTGGCATGTCAGATTTCAAAAAAGATTTTCGACGAAAGCATACCAAGCGTTTATGTAAGGACATCTCTCAGTAGACAAAACATTACAAACAGCTAGCAGCCAAGTAGATTGGTCACGAAAGTCAGAAAAGCAATAAAATGAATCGCTTACCTCTGATTATCTTCAGATGTTTGCACTCACGAGACTCCCAGTTACACAATAAATGTTCCTTCTGTTCCATAAAGATTATTTTTATATCCAAAATACCTCCATTTGGTTGGCGCATTATGTTCAGAAATCCACAGAAATCCACAGGCTCGAGCGGTCACGACCACGCAGATGACAATTCCAAATAGTATCCGTAAAGTTCGTAGAAACACTGTTTTTTATAATCAATCCTCAGGTTGTTTTGACAATATATAATCGATAATATTTCAACCGGGACTGTAGCTTCTTCAATAGGAGAGAGAGAGTACATGTCTGCTCCAAGCTATTGCACATGCAAAACGCTGCTCGCACCCAGCCATACAATGACACGATGTGATCTTTCTCGCTCATTTTTCAAAATAAAAGCCTGAAGCTATATCTAAAGACTGTTCACGCCATGGGGAAGCCATAGGAAAAGAAATTGGGTTGATATCCCTTTAAATGGAGCGAAGGCAGGAAATGGAAAGGAGACCTTTCAGGAAAAAAAGCACTTCCGGGTTGGATTTTCCTCAGGTTTTCTCCTGCAATATCAGTTATGTTATACTCACAGACAATATTTTGACAGTTTTGGAAACTTTAGAGTGTTTTCTATCCTAATCTGACAATTATATGCATATTTTAGATTCTGGGCCTGAGAAATAGGCAGTTTCATTTGGGTACATTTTTCATCCAAACATCAAAATTCTGCCCCCTACACTCAACAGGTTAAAGTTAGTGAGGGAGATATAAGTCTCCAACTTCAGTGATTTTTGCAATTCGTTCCAGTCATTGGCAGAAGAGAACTGGAAGGAAAGGCGGCAAAAGTGGTGTTGGCTTTGGGGATGACCAGTGAAATATACCTGCTGGAGCGCGTGCTACGGGTGGGTGTTATGGTGACCAGTGAGCTGAGATAAGGCTGAGCTATACCTAGCAAAGACTTATAGATCACCTGGAGCCAGTGGGTTTAGTGACAAATATGAAGCGAGGGCCAGCCAACGAGAGCATACAGGTTGCAGTGGTGGGTAGTATATGGGGCTTTGGTGACAAAACGGATGGCACTGTGATAGACTGCATCCAATTTGTTGAGTAGAGTGTTAGAGGCTATTTTGTAAATTACATCGCCGAAGTCAAGGATCGGTAGGATAGTCAGTTTTACGGGGGTATGTTTGGCAGCATGAGTGAAGGAGGCTTTGTTGCGAAAATAGGATGCCAATTCTAGATTTCATTTTGGATTGGGGATGCTTAATGTGTGTCTGGAAGGAGAGTTTACAGTCTAACCAGACACCTAGGTATTTGTAGTTGTCCACATATTCTAAGTCAGAACCGTCCAGAGTAGTGATGCTAGTCGGGCGGGCGGGTGCGGGCAGCGATCATTTGAAGAACGTGGATTTAGTTTTACTAGCATTTAAGAGCAGTTGGATGCCACGGAAGGAGAGTTGTATGGCATTGAAGCTCATTTGGAGGTTTGTCAAAACTACAGTGTCCAAAGAAGGACCAGATGTATACAGCATGGTGTCGTCAGCGTAGAGGTGGATCAAAGAATCGCCCGCAGCAAGAGCGACATCATTGAGATATACAGAGTTGGCCCGAGAATTGAACCCTGCGATCTGTGAAGTCTTACCATATACAAACAGTCAAACTAAATACTGCCTCAGAAGATTGGCAGAGAAGTCCGTGAAACACGGCACCCCCCTAAAAAGAGACCTATGTCATCCAATGACATGATCAGTCAGTGGTCATTGCCAAACCTTCAAAGATTGGGATTGGAGGGAAGAGCTCAATCAAGCATATCTGACCTCATAGTGTCCCATGCTGCTGCTGAAAACACTGAACACTTTCCTATTGGCTTGGGCAACTTGGTTACTCTTGAGACAGTGGCGGTGAGGTCACAAGGGGATAAAACTGCTACTCCCGGTGAAATCTAACTTCTTGGCCTTGGATAAGTGTGAGAAATGAGAGAGAAGAGAGAGAGAGAGGAGAGCTAGGGAGAAAGGGGGAGAAATGGGTAGAGAGGGGAGAAAGGGGGGGAGTCAGCGCCCAAGTCTTGCGCCAAACACTCTTTCCCTCCCAGGACCTCTCAAAGGTCCATTAAACTCATCCTACAAGCAACAGCCTCAGGCCTACATCCCCTGCTGTTCAATGGATTCGCCAATCACTCTAAATCACTCTGTAAACAAAGAGAGTGATTTAGAAGGAAAGCAGGAAAGAAGGAAAGCAGGAGACCATGACCAGAGGGAGGGGTCTCATTTTCTAATTCCTTTCTGGATGTGTTTTCTTCATCAACTGGCAACATCCTCCTATCTGGATCTCTGTTGTTTGAGTTTATCTTCATGGAACCTTTTGTCTCTACTGTACCCGTATGGCCAAGTCTGGATGATATGCTGTTCTGTAGCTGGATGTCATTTTACAGGTTTGGATGGTATGCTGTTCTGTAGCTGGATGTCATGTCACAGGTTTGGATGGTATGCTGTTCTGTAGCTGGATGTCATTTTACAGGTTTGGATGGTATGCTGTTCTGTAGCTGGATGTCATTTTACAGGTTTGGATGGTATGCTGTTCTGTAGCTGGATGTCATTTCACAGGTTTGGATGATATGCTGTTCTGTAACTAGATGTCATTTCACAGGTTTGGATGATATGCTGTTCTGTAGCTGGATGTCATTTCACAGGTTTGGATGATATGCTGTTCTGTAGCTGGAGGTCATTTTACAGGTTTGGATGGTATGCTGTTCTGTAGCTGGATGTCATTTTACAGGTTTGGATGGTATGCTGTTCTGTAGCTGGATGTCATTTCACAGGTTTGGATGGTATGCTGTTCTGTAGCTGGATGTCATTTCACAGGTTTGGATGATATGCTGTTATGTAGCTGGATGTCATTTTACAGGTTTGGATGGTATGCTGTTCTGTAGCTGGATGTCATTTTACAGGTTTGGATGGTATGCTGTTCTGTAGCTGGATGTCATGTCACAGGTTTGGATGGTATGCTGTTCTGTAGCTGGATGTCATTTCACAGGTTTGGATGGTATGCTGTTCTGTAGCTGGATGTCATTTCACAGGTTTGGATGGTATGCTGTTCTGTAGCTGGATGTCATTTCACAGGTTTGGATGATATGCTGTTATGTAGCTGGATGTCATTTCACAGGTTTGGAAAGTTGGGTTCATTGGAATCTTTGGAGAAGGATCAAATGTCCACGGGGCCTAGTGTCACACTCCCTTCAACTCCCAAAAGACCAGCGATGACGACTGCTAGCTGAAATCAAGCTGGGTCTGTATCCAAATCTCCAGTGTGCATCACTAAAGTACATACTGTATCTCTTGGCAGAGCTCACTGTGAAGAAATAGAATGTCAGATCTGTTGGCAATCCTAAGTTGAGCCCTTGGATGAGACTCCTCTGGTATCATGGTCATTCTTTTCCGAGAAATGCATTCTCAATCAACATGTCATAATTTGTTCTGTCTTTGGTGATGCATCAAAAACAACAGGGGTTGAGAAACATAGCATTGTATCATGTAGACAACTATAGGCTACTGTTCGTATAGAGAACATAATGTCATTCTTAGCCATAAACGTGTCACCACCGCTCACCGTGCTACCGCCATCCCTTCACTATTCTATGAACACATGCATAATCACATGTCATAAATACAAGTGTAGTGTACGCTAGAATAATATGCCTGAAGTCTTCTCGCCACGACCGAGCACAGTGTCAAGCCCCGTACTCCTCTGTTTGACTTGGACGGTCTACAGGAGCCGCAAAACAAATGGATGACCCCTGTGAACTTACAGAACTTACAGTCCAATGAAGTTCGGGTCTGAAGTGCCATGGGACTGCACAGAGGATGGAGGAGGGAGGGAAGGAGGAGGTAGAGAACTCAAACAACAGGCGATGAGGTGGCCACTGTCATGCCTTACTAGCTTTTACAGTTGGGTTTATGGGGCTAGTGGAGGCGGTGGGAGGGGGCCTGACATGGAATCACTGGTCACTTTAATAATGTTTACATGTTGCTTTACTCATCTTGTATGTATATACTGTATTCTATTCTACACTATTTTAGTCAATTCCACTCTGACATTGCACGTCCTAATATTTATTCACTCCATTATTTTACTTTTGGATTTGTGTATTGTTGTGAACTGTTAGATACTACTGCACTGTTGGTGCTAGGAACACAAGCATTTCGCTACACCCGCAATAACATCTGCAAAATATGTGTATATGACGATACAATTTGATTTCATTTGATTTTGACAGCTAGGCCTCTGGACAGGTATCCCATGAGCCTTTGCTCTTGAGTCGGTTGTTGGTTGGTGGCCACGTAGGACTGCAGTGAGAGATGAAGAATCGTCAGACAGGCGTGAAATTCGCCCCGCGGGAGGTTGTAGAAGTCTAGGATGTGCTACAGTAAAACTGTTCCCCCCCCTCTCACAGTCTCCTCTCTCCCATATCGGTTCCCTCTTGTGTCTCTTTACCAACTGAAAGCCAAATGCTTTGCAAGTTCACGTTTCGGTCTCTATGGAGACACTAACATCTATAACCTTTACAAGAAATTCAGTAGTGTTTTATCACTAAAACCGACCTATAAAGTTTGTAATTTACTGTCATTTTGCAGTCGGTTGCAAATATCCCCTCATAACAATACTCTTAGTGTTGTTTTGTCTCGCCTCCATCCATCCCTCAGTGTTGCAGCCTCTACCCATGAGTTGTTTTTCTTGTGGGGGTGATCTATCCCTCTATGTGTAAGGAGTGACGCTGGAGAGGAGAAGCAGGCACGGAGAGTCAAACATTTTAATAGGGAACAGACATAGAACAAGACAGCAACAGGGTCAGAACACAGGTAACACGGACATATGACAATCAATCCCGACGCAGGGAACAGAGCTTGGGAACAGACAGATATAGGGAAGGTAATGACACAAGTAATTGAGTCCAAGTGAGCAATGATCGCTGATGCGCGTGACGGGGGGGGAGACAGGTGTGCGTACTGATGGTGGCTTGAGCGAGTAATGCTGGGGATCCTTGAGTTGAGTATCGGGAGCATCAACATTTGTGGGTTCGATTACAGGCTCAAAATGTCCAGAAACAAAGACCTTTCTTCTGAAACTCGTCAGTCTATTCTTGTTCTGAGAAATTAAGGCTATTCCATGAGAGAAATTGCCAAGAAACGGAAGATCTTGCACAACCCTGTGTACTACTCCCTTCACAGAAGAGCGCAAACTGGCTCTAACTAGAATAGAAAGAGGAGTGGGAGGCACAACTGAACAAGAGGACAAGTACATTAGAGTGTCTCATTTGAGAAACAGATGCCTCACAAGTCCTCAACTAGCAACTTTATTAAATACTACTCTCAAAACACCAATCTCAACGTCAACGGTGAAGAGGCGACTCCGGGATCCTGACCTTCTAGGCAGAGTTCCTCTGTCCAGTGTCTGTGTTCTTTTGCACATCTTAATCTTTTCTTTTTATTGGCCAGTCTGAGATATGGCTTTTTCTCTGCAACTCTGCCTAGAAGGCCAGCATCCCGGAGTCGTCACTTCGTTGTTGACATTGAGAATGGTGTCAAAAACAATATATATATATATATATATATATATATCTGTGTCTGACCCGATTCAGGAAACTAGGTGTATGTCGTAAGTTACAACTTCACAAGAGAGCCGTTTTAAAGTTATTAAAGTTTTTATGAAAATGCGTTTTTGTTAGAAATGCCTTCTCGTACATGTGAACCTTCATGTGCCTTAATAACAGACTTGTATGCCATCTGTAAATACAAATTAAATTATTAAATTATGAGCCTTGGTTAAGCCACAGAAAAAGCGAGCAACCTTCCCACTAGCCATGATTGGCTGAGATAACGAGTGGGCTGGACGTACCAAGAGGGGAGTTCAGATTGGTCTGCTATATAGAAAGCTTCTGTCTATTTGAGTTGGTCAGTCTGTAATCCTGTCGATAATCCTGTAATAGTGTTTTTAAAATGTATTGTGTAGAGGAGCTGCATAAGTGTTGATCTCCAATTTCTGGAGGATCAAGTTTTGAAATCAGTGGAATAAGAGTATGATTGCTAAAGAGAAAACATCTGTCTCCGGATTACATTTTCAACCTTAGTGCATCCGTGGCATGGCATTCCTGACAGGGAGCTGTGTCCATCATGCATGATGATGTATAAAGGTAAGACATTCTAGCGTCAGCTAGCTACATTGACTGGCTCCCTAGCTGAGGTTATTATTCGTATCCCAGAGCTTTTTTTTTTTTTTCTAATTTGAGCCTAATGTTAGCTAGCTAACATAGAACCTAATTGCTTAGCTCCCAGCATATTCGTGCAGGGTAGTAACAACATTATTTTGGACTGTGTTCATTGTTGTTTAACTAGCTAACGTTAGCTGGCTGGCTCGTTAGCTGGCGTTACGTGACGTGTGTGATCTTATACTTTGTTTGTCTAGCTAGGTTCATTGTATACCTAGCTAGCTAGCTACATGTCTTAAGCTAACGTGTACAGTTAGCTAGCTAGCTAACTTTAGCTGGCTGGCTCCCTAGCTAACGTTATAATTCGTATCCCAGAGCCGTTTGTTTTTCTAGTTAGAGCCTAATGTTAGCTAGCTAACATTGCACCTGGTTGGTTAGCTCCCAGCATATTCATGCAGGTTAGTAACGACATGATTTGGCACTGTGTTCATTGTTGTTTAACTAGCTAACGTTAGCTAGCTGACTCGTTAGCTAACGTTATGTGACGTGTGTGATCTTACACTTTGTTTGTCTAGCTAGGTTCATTGTATACCTAGCTAGCTAGTTACATGTCTTAAGCTAAAGTGTACAACACCCATTGAATATGGCCGGTGTCGGTAAACGTCTGCAAAAAAGCATAATGAAATTGTTGCCAGCAGAGCTTGTTAGGCTGTTTTCATGTTATTCATAGGTAAACAAATCAGCAAAACGAGATGGGTGGGGATAAAGCTTAAGAGTGTGTGAATGATGCTGAATGGGTGTAGACAAAGAGGAGTTCTTAACTAGATACCAAAACATTCAAAGGCCATTTTCTCAAAAGTGAGTTTACAAGTTTATTAACTTTCAAAGCAGAATTACTTTCCCATTGTTCCTTAAACATGCAGTGTATGCTGTAACATTTTTTAGCTCTGAGTCTCTACTGTTATCCAATGTAAAAAACACAATTTCAAATGTTGCTACATAACACCGAGTCCAGGTGGTGTGTCACATATACACATTCATATGTGAATAGCTAGGCCTACTACGCTATGAAACCACACACTATTGCAGAGACTTTGATATTACCGGCCGCAATTGATATGGTGAAAACAATGTGTGGGGAGGCAGAGGCACAGAAACTCACATCAAAACCTTTGTCAGATTGTACTGTTAAACAAATCATTTATGCTATTGCTAGCAATCAAGAGGAAACTGACAGAACGAGTCAAAAACTCCTCAGCTAATGCACTCCAAATGGACGTTAGCTGGAAGTGCCAAGATGCTCATGCATTGGCTTTTTTTCGCTATACACGTCAGGGGATGCTATTCACGAGGACATTTTGTTCTGTCTCACGATTCCCGAGCATGAAAGGGCACATGGGATATTCAGTGTGCTGTGTGGCTATTTTGACGAAAAACAGATTGCATGGTGGGCTTTTGCACAGATGGAGCTCCATCTATGGCAGGACGGTGGGCAGGCCTCTGCACTCCAGTTATGACTGTTTCTTGCCATATCAACGCTTTGTATAATACACTGAGAGCAATTGGCGGCAAAGGAGCTGAGCACAGAACTCGTAAATATACTGCAGCAAATAACTTAGATTGTAACCTACATCAAACTACATTCACTTGCGCGCACGCCTGTTCGCAGTACTACACTATATGACCAAAAATATGTGGACACCTGCTCTCGAACATTTTATTACAAAATCATGGGCATTAATATGGAGTTGGTCCCCCCTTTGCTGCTATAACAGCCGCAACTCTTCTTGGAACGCTTTCCACTAGATGTCGAAACATTGCTGCGGGTACTTGCTTCCATTCAGCCACAGGTTGAGGTTGGGCACCGATGTTGGGGAATTAGGCCTGGCTCGCAGTCGCCGTTCCAAATCATCCCAAAGGTATTCGATGGAGTTGAGGTCAGGGCACTGTGCAGGCCAGTCAAGTTCTTCCACACAGGCCAGTCAAGATCTCGACACACGATTTCTCGACACACGATTTCTGTATGGACCTCGCTTTGTGCACAGGGGCATTGTCATGCTGAAACAGGAAAGTGCTTTCCCTGAACTGTTGCCACAAAGTTGAAAGCACAGAATCGACTAGAATGTCATTCTACACGGTAGCGTTAAGATTTCCCTTTACGTGAACTAAGGGGCCTAGCCTAAACCATGAAGACAGTAGTGAGTGTTGCAACCGAGGACAGACGATTTTTTCGCCCTACGCACTTCAGCACTCAGCAGTCCCATTCTGTGAGCTTGTGTGGCCTACTACATTCGCATTTCCACTTCACAATAACAGCACTCGGGGCAGCTCTAGCAGGGCAGAAATTTGACCAACCGACTCAGAAAGGCGACATCCTATGACGGTGCCACATTGAAAGTCACTAAGCTCTTCAGTAAGGCCATTCTACTGCCAATGTTTGTCTATGGCGACTGCATGGCTGAGTGCTCGATTTTATACACCTGTCAGTAACAAGTGGGGCTGAAATAGTCGAATTCTTAATATGAAGGGGTGTTCCAATACTTTTGTATACTGTATATAATGTATGTGGCGATATTGGATCATACCCAGGCTTGGTGGTTATCGAGTGGGAATGTTGGAAAAAAAATTGCATTGAAAGAGGAACTGTTGTCATTCACAATGGATGTAAAAAAAAAAAGAAAGAGTGTTTTGACTTTCTATCTCCTTGCCTATGTAACAGAAATATTTGGGGAACTTAACAGACTGAACACGTCCATGCAGGGAAAATACAGATACATTCTACAAATGAGTACCCGAATCAGTGGATTCAGAGGAAAGACTTCTTACTGGAGAGAAGGTCTTTCAAAAGCGAACCATGTCCCCTTCCCTCGGCTGTGCATATATCTAACAGAAAACAGCATCAGTAAGTGTCCCGGGTGCTATGAGACCAGGCCGGTGTCCCACACGAGTGATGAGTGCTCACCTCCAATGCTTGGAAGAGCACTTTGGGACATCTTCCCAATCCGTTTGTCTGTGATCCTGACTCAGTTGACATGCTGGTAAGTGCAATCGAACAGCTGATCGAGTTGTCATGTGAGTGAATGCATTCACAGGTCACTACGGTGGAGTTTTGGTTCCTTACTCAAAGGGAATACTTCTGCCTCTGAGCATTAATGCCACGTTCAAAACAACGGTGAACTCTGAACTGGGAATTCAGAAATCTCAAACTTCTGACTTCAGTGCGTTCAAGACAACTGGGAACTCTGAAAAAAACGACCTCCAATCGGGAAAAATAGTTTTGAACGGTCATCCAACTCGGCTTTCTGACCAGAAGATCACTGATATCATGATTTGACCTTGCATTTTTCAGAGTTCTCAGTTGTCTTGAAAGCACCATAAAACTCATGCTACCCTTCGCCAGCTCATATCTGTGTGAAGTTGGATTTAGTGCTCTCGTCTGCATTAAAACCAAATATCGATCCATTTTGGATGTGACAGCAGAGATGAGGTGCGCACTGTTGATCACGCCCCCTGACTTCTCAAAGTTGGGGGGTGGGACTTGTGTCACGGGTGACCTTGCAGGTCTATACACAAACACACACGGACACACACGCCCGAACGCACACTCACACACAAACACACAGTTGAAAACCTATCAGTCCCTGCTGTAGAGAACTCAACCATCATCTCTCGTGAGATAGGCTCCTGGACTGTGCATTTCCTCATAGCCATGACAACCATCTGATACAGTAGATAGCATCTTCAAACTGGATACTAATGAATGTGATAGGACAAACCACAGGAACAGAGCATTGGGGAGCCTTCTATCACAGTATCAGATAGTATGTACCTACATCATAGGCATATGGAATGGTTTAATTCTTTGATTGTATAACTTTGCAGTCCTGCATCATTTTATGGAAGCCCGCACTGCTCAAAGCGAGAATGAACTGTCAACAGGCCGTTTGCAAGTTTCTCTGATTACAAAATTGGCCTGCTCCACCAGAGAGAGAGGCCTCGTTTGATATTTTATGTCTATGGTAGGGGCTTTTGGCGGCTGGGCCCTTCTTAGTCACTGTCCATCCTGAACGGTTTTATGTTCAGCTTGTCTTGGCCAGAGAGAGCATATCACTCCAATGACATTCTACAGACGTTTCCAGATTTGATTTGTGCCACGTTCATCTCTCGCTCTCTTTAAGTTGCATTCATATCTTCTCACACTGACTTGAGACTCCTATTCGCTGTTTCTCTCCCCTCCCGTCCTGTGACATCGCTCTGCTCTGGAACTGACAACAGTTCAGACGACTCCTTTGGTGCCACATTTCACAGATTTGTGACGTCTATGAATCTCCCACTCCATTCCCCATTGCTCCCCTCTCCACCTCTCCCTCTATCGCTGAGAGACTGACCGGGAGGGCTGGAGCAAGTCCTTGTGAAGTCTGGGAGTGTGTTAAATATGTCTCTGTCAGCAAGGCAACCATTCCTAACTGTCTGCTTATTGGTCGGTCGGAGCCAACTAACGCGCGTGGTCCGCCAAGGTGTGCTAAAGTAATCGGGACACATGATGTCAGACCACGACTCCCCCCCCCTCTCTCTCTAACCGTTCAAAAGGGAAATTAGATATTTTTTTTCAGTTTATTCTTCGTTGAACCTTGGTTTAAAGACCAAAGGAAAAGTGAAAAGAGAAATCGATCCATTCATTTTGAGCATTAGATTTTCATCCCTGGGTCTCTGTGTCTGTGTTTTTACACAGTGTTGACAGTAGAGAAGTCATGCATTAGGTAATTTGAGCCAGTTTGCTACAGCAGGAAAATAATCCTGCAGCAACAGGAATTGTTCATTATTATGTGGATTAGAATTAGTGCTCATTTTTTAATGGGTTTAACTATTTCGTGAGGGAAAATCAAGTCAGAAAATTCCAATAGGATATTACAAACTTCAGAAGCCTCTTTAACCTCAAATGCACTACAGGTTTTCCACAACCTGCATCGAAAAAAAGTTATCCTCCAACCGGGGAATTAAATGAAGATCCTACATCTGTACTCCAGTCAAGTATTCCAGTTCTTGGGACTTTTCTCTGTCATTGGTACATTGATTCATTATTGGCTTCTTTAGCTGCAATTTATCAAATCTTTCAATGTGTCATCTTGAACCATGGAGCCATCTAGTAGTGTTTAAGACAAGGTTGCACAACCTGAGATGAAAACTGATTCCCTCAGAAAATGGTCAAATGATTCATCCCGACTCTTGGGTTTTGAAATTGTTGCAAAACTCACCATGTGCACAGCAGTGCACATTGATGTATGCATATCATTTTGTGCTGAGGATATTGAATTTACAGGGGAAGAAACATTCCTCCAAATATTCTAAGACACCCGTTACACACACACAAACACAAGCACAAACACAGAGACCCTTGCTCTGTGACCTGAGTAACCCAGTGATGGCAGAGAGGCAGTATGAGATAGAAGGAGGATGGATGGATTGTTGGATGGGGTGTTGGTGGTTGTAAACTCACTATAAGGGACAATGTGTTTATTTTGAGGCTGATTCACAGGACTGGTGACAGGTACGGATAGACTTCACAGCCCGTCCCACCTCCCTATATTTAGCAGCGCCCCTCCGATCATCCATCCTTCCTCCCCAGGCGAGCCTGCACCCCCAAAATCCCTTCTCAATGTCGGACTGAGACCCCCCCCCCCCCCCCCCCCCCCCCACACACACACACACACAGAGAGAGAGCAACAGACTAAGAAACAGTAGGAAAAAATACCCTAAAGCACTACATATCACTCGTTCACCTCTGATTGAAACAGCGCAACACCATAGTACCCTCAAAGCTCAAAACTAAGCTAAGTATCCTAGGACTAAACATCTCCCTCTGCAACTGGATCCTCGACCTCCTGACGGGCCGCCCGCAGGTGGTGAGGGCAGGTAGCAACACATCTGCCACGCTGATCCTCAACACTGGAGCTCCCCAGGGTTGCGTGTTCAGTCCCCTCCTGTACTCCCTGTTCACTCGCGACTGCATGGCCAGGCATGACTCCAACACCATCATTAAGAACAACAGCGGTAGGCCTGATCGACGAGACAGCCTATAGGGAGGAAGTCAGAGACCTGGCCGGGTGGTGCCTAGTCCAATGCAATACCGACCTGCCTCTCTCTCATTGCACTCCACAAGGAGACGGCCTGTTACGCAAATGCAGTAAGCCAAGGTAAGTTGCTAGCTAGCATTGAACTTATCTTATAAAAAACAATCAATCATAATCACTAGTTAACTACACATGGTTGATGATATTACTAGATATTATCTAGCGTGTCCTGCGTTGCATATAATCTGACTGAGCATACAAGCATACAAGTATCTGACTGAGCGGTGGTAGGCAGAAGCAGGCACGTAAACATTCATTCAAACAGCACTTTTGTGCGTTTTGCCAGCAGCTCTTCGTTGTGCGTCAAGCATTGCGCTGTTTATGACTTCAAGCCTATCAACTCCTGAGATGAGGCTGGTGTAACCGAAGTGAAATGGCTAGCTAGTTAGCGCGCGCTAATAGCGTTTCAATCGTCACTCCCTCTGAGCCTTCTAGTAGTTGTTCCCCTTGCTCTGCATGGGTAACGCTGCTTCGATGGTGGCTGTTGTCGTTGTGTTGCTGGTTCGAGCCCAGGTAGGAGAGAGGAGAGGGACGGAAGCTATACTGTTACACTGGCAATACTAAAGTGCCCATAAGAACATCCAATAGTCAAAGGTAAATGAAATACAAATGGTATATAGTCCTATAATAGTCCTATAATTCCTATAATAACTACAACCTAAAACTTCTTACCTGAGAATATTGAAGACTCATGTTAAAAGGAACCGCCAGCTTTCATATGTTCTCATGTTCTGAGCAAGGAACTGAAACGTTAGCTTTCTTATATAGCACATATTGCACTTTTAGTTTCTTCTCCAACACTTTGTTTTTGCATTATTTAAACCAAATTGAACATGTTTCATTATTTACTTGAGGCTAAATAGATTTTATTGATGTATTATATTAAGTTAAAATAAGTGTTCATTCAGTATTGTTGTAATTGTCATTATTACAAAAAAATGAAATTGTCCGATTCATCAGGAAAGGCTTTTTTGGTCATCCAATAATCGGTATCGGTATCGGCGTTGAAAAATCGTAATCGGTCGACCTCTAGTCCAAACACACCAAGACAGTTGTGAAGAGGACACGACAAAGCCTATTCCCCCTCAGGAAACTAAAAAGATTTGGCATGGGTCCTGAGATCATCAAACGGTTCTACAGCTGCAACATCGAGAGCATCCTGACCGGTTGCATCAATGCCTGGTACGGCAACTGCTCGTCCTCTGACCGCAAGGCACTACAGAGGGTAGTGCATACGGCCCAGTACATCACTGAGGCTAAGCTGCCTGCCATCCAGGACCTCTACACCAGGCGGGGTCAGAGGAAGGCCCTAAACATTGTCAAAGACCCCAGCCACCCCAGTCATAGACTGTTCTCTCTACAACTGCATGGCAAGCGGTACCGGAGTGCCAAGTCTAGGACAAAAAGGCTTCTCAACAGTTTTTACCCCCAAGCCATAAGACTCCTGAACAGGTAATCAAATGGCTACCCGGACTATTTGCATTGTGTGCCCCCCAACCCCTCTTTTTACGCTGTTGCTACTCTCTGTTTATCATATATGCATAGTCACTTTAACTATACATTAATGTACATACTACCTCAATTTGTCAGACCAAACAGTGATTTCACTGTAAGGTCTACTACACCTGTTGTATTCAGCGCATGTGACAAATAAACTTTGATTTGATTTGAGCATACAGACCTACACATGGAAGATCGGAGGGAAAGACAAACAAACCGATGGATCTTTCCTTCTCTCTTTCACTCTGTCAAACGTACTATTAGACGGCCACTAGTATTTTGGCATATCTGTCCTGGCAAATGTTCTCATGTGGGAGAAACAGACAAGGAAGACAGAAATACAGCTGATGAAAACTGGTCAAATACAAGCCTGTTTCATGGTTAAAGCCTACTGGGATAACCTTTATGAGAAAGAGACTTAGTTTCACATGATATACTGGTAGCAATTGTTTTATCTTAAGTTCTCAAGGGCCATTACAGATCAATGTAAAAGCCTCAAGATTATCCAGCTCAGTGAGAAACGGGCGGTTCACCTAAGTGGATGGTGACAGATATGAGCTTGTGTATGGGGTGACCCAGAGTACAGTATACACTGACTGTACAAAACATTTCCATGACATAGACTGACCAGGTGAATCCAGGTGAAGGATATGATCCCTTATTGATGTCACTTGTTAAACCCACTTCAATCAGTGTAGATGAAGGGGAGGAGACAGTTTAAATAATCATTTTTAAGGCTTGAGACAATTTAGACATGGATTGTGTGTGTGCCATTCAGAGGGTGAACGGGCAAGACAAAGGACTGTGCCTTTGAACGGGGTATGGAGGTCGGTGCCAGGAGCACTGATTTGAATGTGTCAAGAACTGCAACAGTGTTGTTTTTTTTAGCAACAAAACTGATGCATGTGCAATTATGGGACAAAACAGACAGGGTTGGCTTAGACTGTTAACGACATGTAAACTATATTTTGTCTCCAAATGTTTATCGAACACATAAATACATTTGCACTATGAGCACTTGTTGTCTCTCAAATATGTTGATACAGTTGTTGGTTAGCTAGCTAGCTAATTATGGTGCATGGCTAGAGACCCTCTCTGTGGTCCCTCTGTGACCTCTCCCCTTACAGGCTTGTTGTGAGCTATACGCTGTGGTAATGTTGTGTTGAGATCAGGTTCTCTATTGCTTTTGGCCCTGCGTTAGCCGGCGAAGCCTTCCTCACCTGTCAAATTACAACTACTGTTTGTTTTTAGGTAATCACAAGTATCAGGGCCCGGCCTTCTCCAAACTGCCCTAGGGAAAGGCAGGCTACTTGACTTTATATTAGCTTTCATAGAACACTGTGGCCTCTCAGACGTTACTATGGAAGCAAATAAACAGGATTGTTTTTCACTCCGTGTTTTTTTAAGGTACAGCGAAGATAGTCGAGATCCAGCCAGCATCAGTTTTGGCGGCAAGTACAGGTATGTTCTGGTGCGGGGAAACATAGAGAGAGTTTTTGGATCATTAATAAAGCCTAATTGCAGTTAACCTAGCTGTTATCGGCTTGCCCTTAAGCAAGCTCTGTGGTATGAAACTCAAGATCTTCCTCTCAATTAGGCCAGTGTTAGCACACTTTATGTAAACACTTTATAAATCCTCCATATGAGGTAGTTGGTAGTACTAGCCCAGGGCCATTCATGGCCTGTTTCTCCAGCCTGAAGCGATCTCTCTCTCTCTGCATGGGCTTATTTAAAATAGGGTCTGTCTCAGATGTTTCATGGGATTTATAGCAAACCGCAATCCGCTGGAGCGAAGAGAGAAAAAAAAGGCCTGGTTCATGATTTTTTTATTTGCCTTTTGGAATTATTGCCTTTGTCTGCAGTTGGAAAAATATCCATGTTTCATTTGGGGGGGCAGACACAAAGGGGAGGCTACCAGCAGGGAGAAGAGAGGCAACGCTAGAGAAAATCACTGCTCCACTTGGCAGGAAATTACAAATCCACCCTTCAGACAATCATGTCCTACCTGTACAACACTCAACCCATTCAGCCCCAAACACTTGGCCACTCCAAATGCAGCATAACTATAACCAGCCCAAGCACAACCCAGCGCTCTCTCTCTCTCTCAAAAGGCACACGAAGCAGCAGGCCACGGATGTACAATGATTGACTCTGACTCTTTCTTCTCTTCACATCCCATCCGCAGGTGGGAGAGCTTGATGAGGGTCCAAGAGAACAGAACACAAGGCTGCTGTCCACACCACTGGGATGGGATGAGAAATTGAGGTTTATGGTGTATGTCTTCCATATGCAGTGACCCCCCCCCCCCCCCCCCCCCCCCCCCCCCCCCCCCCCCCCCGGCCGTGAGCGACGAACCCAGTTGGGGAATACTGGGGGACTCAGGGGAGATGCATGGCCATTGGTCAACAGATGCTGATGTCATTATGGAGGGGAGGGGGGTCCGCTGTCTCTCTCCTATACCCCTGTCTGACTATGTTATATCTTACACAGCGCATTGGCATGCATACTGTAGAGATCCCTCTCTGATGCACCTCTTCTTCTGTAGTTTAACCCCTCTATTTCCCACCCCACCTTCATACATAGTTCCGTTTCCAACCATTGCGTTTGTTGAAAGAAAGAAAATAGAAAATTGTAGTGTTAGAAGCAAAGAGAAAATAAACATAATGAAAGAAAGAAATGAACGGTCAGATAGGCAAAGTTCCAAATTCTCCACAAAGGCTCTCCTCGCACCATTTGAACGGTACTTCATTCAAACTTCTGACCGGTTTATGTAAACAGCCATTTAAAAGTCTCACAAAAGGAGTAAGAGATGCATGTCAGATAGCTTGTAGTTGAGGGACCTTTGGATAATAGGTAAAGGCATCGAGTGCCAGCTGAAACACACACACACACTAGTCAGTATTGTACGTATGTGCCTATGCCTACAGTAAATAAAAACAAGCCAACATAACCAGCTAACCATTACATATGTCTGAAGGCCTAAAGCCAATGGAGCCAGTGGACACAGACAGAATAATGAGGCTCCTTCAGTATATTTGCCCAAGTCTTCTTTAATCCACATCACTGCAGTGCTGAAGACCTAGAGCCACAGTGCTCTGTGGATGTTGGCACTCCAGTGGCCTGTACCCTGTCTGCCCACTGCTCCACCCCTCCATCACCCTGCCACCCTTCTTCCCCTTCTAAACCCTCTGTTCCAGCACTGGCACCAGCTTGAACCCACTGGCACACAGGCCTATAGACTAGACCGGCTGTCCTTGTACACACACACACACACACACACACACACACACACACACACACACACACACACACACACACACACACACACACACACACACACACACACACACACACACACACACACACACAGGCACTCTCACGTGCACACACACACACCATGCACAAATGCACATTCACACACCCACTTGCACGCACACACACACATATGCACATGCGCACACTCTCACGGTCCTCCACTCAGTGTACTGGGCAGTGGCTGCTGTTGGCTGGCTAGAGTAATTACCAATGTAATTAGAAACAGGAAAATATAATAACTCCCCTCTACTGCTGATATTGACAAAATAATAACACAGTAGAAAAAAATAACACTGCACATTTCGGCAATCGGGAATATCACCTAAACCCGCAACAACTTCCCATATGATGTAGCGTCTAGCCCTCTGAATGGTCAAGAGGTGAGGAGGCTACTCAGAAGTTTGAGAAATTGGAACAAAAAGTTAAACAGGTTCAGGGCCATGAGTACCTCTCTATTTTTGTCTTTCTCTCTCGTTCCCTCTCTCTGCTCCCAAAACTAAATGTTCTCTCTCTTTTTTCAAAGCAAGAGAGCAATATTTAAAGGATAGAAATGAAAGATTTAACAGAGATCTCAGTCCCAAGCTCGGTGCATTCGTTCAGGGGTTCCCTTCCCTTGGCTCTCATTTCATTTACAACACCAAGCCCTGGCCCACACTCATCAAGGGAAAAATATGCACTATCCTGGAACAGACCGGTATTTAGCACCAACACTAACTAACCCGCCTACTGTTTTATCTGCTGAACCAATGAAAAATCAAGTGAGACTTCTTAACAGACAATCAAAGTATTTTCATTGTGAGGAACCACATAGGGAATCGAAAGCCTCCCTGACACGCAAAGGCCTGGATCCAACCCAAAGATCATTACACACCTCTGGCTGTCCTGCTCGTTTCTCTGAGGCAGAGAGGGGGATCCGAAAACGGATGTGATAAATATTATTGAGTTGTATCTGATACTGCGGTTGTGTGTTTGCGTAGAAGCTGGGCTAGTTAAGGGGCTGGAAGCTGTACAGAGGAGCAATTGCACACACCAATACACACACTCATGCCCCTTCAACCCCCCTCTCTCCTTCTCGTCCCAGGTTTAAAACGCCGGTGAAGGTCCTAGGAAGTGTGTTCACTTAGCAGGTGACCTCTCACTGGCTTCGATGTCTAATAAGCACGCGAGTAATACTCTATTGGTGAAGTAGAGGATGTACGTTTTTGAGGATCTTCCAGCACTAAGATTATGAGAGAAAAAAAAGTCATTTTCGACATCTCTCTTACACTCTTTTGTATCTCTCTCACTCTTATCCCCCTTCTTACTGGCCCGGCTTCCTTCTTCTAAAACTCCTCATTTGTCATGTATTTCAGTCATGCTACAGTCAAAGTAACATATCCAGGAACAGCACTCATCATATCCATTGAAGCTGATGTCCTGTGATATTCATGCTTAGGCTGCGGTGAGTACCACGCTAATGCTCCTGCTGGAAGTC
The DNA here is from genome assembly GCF_013265735.2 of Oncorhynchus mykiss. NCBI lineage: Eukaryota > Metazoa > Chordata > Actinopteri > Salmoniformes > Salmonidae > Oncorhynchus > Oncorhynchus mykiss. The sequence goes on along the minus strand of NC_048580.1, from coordinate 15,608,825 downwards.
TGTCCATGCAAGATAAGGCTCTTACAGCTCTCCTTCTCTGTCTGGGCTGCCTGTCCCCGTTTAGGCATAAAATAAGTATTTATGCACCTGTAATAGAACTGTGTGTGTGTGTGTGTGTGTGTGTGTGTGTGTGTGTGTGTGTGTGTGTGTGTGTGTGTGTGTGTGTGTGTGTGTGTGTGCGTGTGCGGGCGTCCGTTGAACTTACACTATGACAGCACGTGAATGACAGACGTCAGCCGGCCTTCGTCCACACTGGCGGCTGGAAATGTCCATTGGGCCCGGGCTGTGCATGAGGAGAATCAGGACCTGGAGGTAGTGAGGGAGGAGAGGACACAGTGCCAGACACGTGTTAGGACTAACAAGAATCCTCCTCGACACCCAGCATGGCTGAGTACAAGGAGGCCAGTGTAGAAGGTTGAAGAAGTTTCATCCACAACAGCAAACCCTCAGCAAAGACAGACAGCTAAAATAGTCCCTCTCCCTCAGCATCATCCTTCCGCAGTTCACCAACAGTCAATAAATAAGGACCATGTATCTTTGACATGGCAGTGCTGGCTCTAGTGAATGGTGAGATGTGAGATGTGAGTGGTGTCCTATAGAAGCAGCAGTGAGCATATGCCTCCGAGGGAAGTAGGGAGGGGCCTTACCGGACTCGCCACCCGCTCAGCCTGGCAGAGGCCCAGCACTGCTCTGTCAGCACCGCTTAGGGCTGTTTGTTTACCATGTGCCAACGTGTCTATCAGTGACCGGACGGGGCAGCAGCAAGTGTGTGTGTGTGTGTGTGTGTGGAGTGTACCCCCTCTAACGAACAAACACACAACCAGCCCCACACTCCACCCAGGGGCCCAGCTGCTCCTGTGCCAGGGATGAGGTGTTGAAAGATGGCTCAGACCCACTGGAGCAGATGGGCTGCCAAAAAGCAGAGGAGCTAGTCAAAGCATGGAGGTAGAGAGACTGAGAAGGGGAGGAAAGAGAGACTGAGACGGGCAGGGAAGGCAGACTGAGACAGGGAGGGAGAGAGACTGAGACGAGGAGGGAAGACAAACTGAGACAGGGAGGGAAGACAGACAGACGGGTAGGGAAGACAGACTGAGATGGGGAGGGAAGAGGAGACAGGAAGGGAAGAGGAGACAGGAAGGGAAGAGGAGACAGGGAGGGAAGAATAGACAGGAAGGGAAGATGAGACAGTGAGGGAAAAGGAGACAGGAACGGAAGAGGAGACGGGGAGGGAAGACGAGGCAGGGAGGGAAGACAGACTGAGATGCAGAGGGAAGAGGAGACAGGGGGGAAGAGGAGACAGGGAGGGAAGACGAGGCAGGGAGGGAAGACAGACTGAGATGCAGAGGGAAGAGGAGACAGGGGGGAAGAGGAGACAGGGAGGGAAGACGAGGCAGGGAGGGAAGACAGACTGAGATGCAGAGGGAAGAGGAGACAGGGGGGAAGAGGAGACAGGGAGGGAAGACGAGGCAGGGAGGGAAAACGAGGCAGGGAGGGAAGATGAGACAGTGAGGGAAAAGGAGACAGGAACGGAAGAGGAGACGGGGAGGGAAGACGAGACAGGGAGGGAAGAGGAGGCAGGAAGGGAAGAGGAGGCAGGAAGGGAAGACGAGGCAGGGAGGGAAGAGAGGACAGGGATGGAAGATGAGACAGGAAGGGAAGATGAGACAGGGAGGGAAGACGAGACCGGGAGGGAAGGCGAGGCAGGGAGGGAAGACGAGACAGGGAGGGAAGGCGAGGCAGGGATGGAAGACGAGACAGGGAGGGAAATTGAGGCAGGGAGGGAAGACAAGACAGGGAGGAGGAAAGACGAGACAGGGAGGGAAGGCGAGGCAGGGAGGGAAGACGAGACAGGGAGGGAAGACGAGGCAGGGAGGAAAGACAAGAAAGGGAAGGAAGAAAGGACAGTGAGGGAAAAGGAGACAGGAACGGAAGAGGAGACGGGGAGGGAAGACGAGGCAGGGAGGGAAGAGGAGGCAGGAAGGAAGACGAGGCAAGGAGGGAAGACAGACTGAGATGCAGAGGGAAGAGGAGACAGGGGGGAAGAGGAGACAGGGAGGGAAGACGAGGCAGGGAGGGAAAACGAGGCAGGGAGGGAAGATGAGACAGTGAGGGAAAAGGAGACAGGAACGGAAGAGGAGACGGGGAGGGAAGACGAGACAGGGAGGGAAGAGGAGGCAGGAAGGGAAGACGAGACAGGGAGGGAAATTGAGGAAGGAAGGGAAGACAAGACAGGGAGGGAAGACAGGGAGGGAAGGCGAGGCAGGGAGGGAAGCCGAGGCAGGGAGGGAAGGCGAGACAGGGAGGGAAGACGAGACCGGGAGGGAAGACAAGACAGGGAGGGAAGACGAGGCAGGGAGGAAAGACGAGACAGGGAAGGAAGACGAGACAGGGAGGGAAGACAGGGAGGAAATGCGAGGCAGGGAGGGAAGGCGAGGCTGGGAGGGAAGGCGAGACAGGGAGGGAACACGAGGCAGGGAGGGAAGGCGAGGCAGGGAGGGAAGGCGAGACAGGGAGGGAAGACGAGACCGGGAGGGAAGGCGAGGCAGGAAGGGATGACGAGACAGGGAGGGAATGCGAGGCAGGGAGGAAAGACGAGACAGGGAGGGAAGGCGAGGCAGGGAGGGAAGACGAGACAGGGAGGGAAATTGAGGCAGGGAGGGAAGGAGAGACAGGGAGGAAAGACAAGACAGGGAGGAAAGACGAGACAGGGAGGAAAGACGAGACAGGGAGGGAAGACGAGACAGGGAGGGAAAGTGAGGCAGGGAGGGAAGACAAGACAGGGAGGAAAGAAAAGACAGGGAGGGAAGACGAGACCGGGAGGGAAGGTGAGGCAGGGAGGGAAGACAGGGAGGGAAGGCGAGGCAGGGAGGGAAGGCGAGGCAGGGAGGGAAGACAAGACAGGGAGGGAAGGTGAGGCAGGGAGGGTAGACGAGACAGGGAGGGAAGGTCGAGGCAGGGAGGGAAGACAGGGTGGGAAGGCGAGGCAGGGAGGGAAGGCGAGGCAGCGAGGGAAGACGAGACAGGGAGGGAAGGCGAGGCAGGGAGGGAAGACGAGGCAGGGAGGGAAGACGAGACAGGGAGGGAAGGCGAGGCAGGGAGGGAAGACGAGACAGGGAGGGAAAGTGAGGCAGGGAGGGAAGACGAGACAGGGAGGGAAGGCGAGGCAGGGAGGGAAGGAGAGACAGGGAGGGAAAGTGAGGCAGGGAGGGAAGACAGACTGAGATGCAAAGGGAAGAGGAGACAGGGAGGGGAGAGGAGACAGGGAGGGAAGACAAGACAGGGAGGGAAGAGGAGACAGGGAGGAAAGACGAGACCTGGAGGGAAGACGAGACAGAGAGGGAAGATGAGACAGGGAGGGAAGGCGAGGCAGGGAGGGAAGAAGAGACAGGAAGGGAAGACAGACTGAGATGCAAAGGGAAGAGGAGACAGGGGGGAAGAGGAGACATGGAGGGAAGACGAGGCAGGGAGGGAAGTTGAGACAGGGAGGGAATTGGAGACAGGGAGGGGAGAGAAGACAGGAAGGGAAGACGAGACAGTGGGGGAAGATGAGACAGAGAGGGAAGATGAGACAGGGAGGGAAGGCGAGGAAGGGAAGGAAGACGAGACAGGAAGGGAAGACGGGACAGAGAGGGAAGGCGAGACAGGGAGGGAAGACAAGACCGGGAGGGAAGGCGAGGCAGGGAGGGAAGATGAGACAGGGAGGGAAGACGAGACAGGGAGGGAAGACGAGACCGGGAGGGAAGGCGAGGCAGGGAGGGAAGACGAGACAGAGAGGGAAGATGAGGCAGGGAGGGAAGGCGAGGCAGGGAGGGAAGACGAGACAGGGAGGGAAGAAGGGAAAGAGAGGGAAGATGAGACAGGGAGGGAAGGCGAGGCAGGGAGGGAAGACAGACTGAGATGCAAAGGGAAGAGGAGACAGGGAGGGGAGAGGAGACAGGGAGGGAAGACAAGACAGGGAGGGAAGAGGAGACAGGGAGGAAAGACAAGACCTGGAGGGAAGACGAGACAGAGAGGGAAGATGAGACAGGGAGGGAAGGCGAGGCAGGGAGGGAAGAAGAGACAGGAAGGGAAGACAGACTGAGATGCAAAGGGAAGAGGAGACAGGGGGGAAGAGGAGACATGGAGGGAAGACGAGGCAGGGAGGGAAGTTGAGACAGGGAGGGAATTGGAGACAGGGAGGGGAGAGAAGACAGGAAGGGAAGACGAGACAGCGGGGGAAGATGAGACAGAGAGGGAAGATGAGACAGGGAGGGAAGGCGAGGAAGGGAAGGAAGACGAGACAGGAAGGGAAGACGGGACAGAGAGGGAAGGCGAGACAGGGAGGGAAGACAAGACCGGGAGGGAAGGCGAGGCAGGGAGGGAAGACGAGACAGGGAGGGAAGACGAGACAGGGAGGGAAGACGAGACCGGGAGGGAAGGCGAGGCAGGGATAGAAGACGAGACAGAGAGGGAAGATGAGGCAGGGAGGGAAGGCGAGGCAGGGAGGGAAGACGAGACAGGGAGGGAAGAAGTTAAAGAGAGGGAAGATGAGACAGGGAGGGAAGGCGAGGCAGGGAGGGAAGTCGAGACAGAGAGGGAAGATGAGGCAGGGAGGGAAGACGAGACAGGGAGGGAAGGCGAGGCAGGGAGGGAAGACGAGACAGGGAGGGAAGATGAGACAGGGAGGGAAGGCGAAGCAGGGGGGGAAGACGAGACAGCCACAACATGTTTAGAAGGCTCTCCTGAGTCCTGACAGTCCACATTTGTCCACTTCAATTAGAAATAGTTGGACAAGGTTTAACAGGGTTATAAGGGTTACTACTGGGCTCTCCTGAAATGGAGAAACTAGGTGCATACTGTCTCACTCTCAGCCAATCATTTCACTGTCTCCCCTCTTTTCCCTTTCCAGGCTGTTTAGACGTAATACATATGCTTCATCTTTATCATATAAAAGTGTCAGTGGCTGGTCCCAATCTTAAATCTTAAACATTGCCATATTAGGCGGCAAGGCTAATCTCCATGGCTGTCCCAGAGTCTGCTGCTAAAGTCAGACAGGAGTGAGGAGAGTAACTGTCTGTCTCAGTAGCCCTGTAAAAAACGACAAGCCCTTTCCACTTCTGTCTGCTTTCTGACACACCGTGTTCCTACTTTCGCTCAAGTCTTCAATATACTGTATGCTTGCAGTTAGCCACTGTCACAAATTCCTTGCCAACCACTCATTGTTAAATTTTGCGATTTCCAACTGTGTTGTGTAATGTTTATGTCCAAAGGCCAATGGGCACGGATATGTTTTATCTATGATTTCTCTTCATTATTTCTCTTCATATTGTGACGACCCTCCCACTCTGTCTGCCGAATTCTTTCTCTTTGCTCTTGTTTTCCTTATTAGGATGTCGGGACACACCTGGGCCCGGGTGTGTCCCAGGATAAATACACCTCTTCCCCATTCATTGAGGAGACTCTCTCCATGCAGACACACTGTTAGATTTTGGTTGTGGCATTTTTGTGGCCATTTTGTTTACTTGCTTTGGGTGCTTGCTTTGGCATCTTTCAACACTCCTCATTATCACATCTATACACACAACCACTCACTTACACTACTGATTACTGACTACACACACCATTGTTTATTGTATGTAGATTACTTCCGTTAATAGATATTTTTTTTGTTATTCCTTATCTCCACGTTGTCTCCCTTTTTGTTACGGGCTTTGAGCCGGTTCGTGACAATATGACAAGGATTAAAAAGGATTTGACAGTAGATTATCGACTGGTTTCATGATGATGACTGCTAGATAAGATTTTGAAAGTATGATGTTGAGATGATCAGTCCAATCAAAACTACTGTACATATAACGTGATTTGACGACCTTTTATCTGTGGCTAATGACCTTGAGCCTTCTTGGATGGGCACTCCTAATGTAACTCCATGACAGCACCCAAAGGGCTAGAATTTTCGAGCTCTAGCCTTAGACTTGGTGGTGACGGAGTGTCCCCATGAGTGACAGAACACTGAGCAAATCTTGGAGCTACGCTCCGTGTTTTCTGCTGGCTTGCCGCACCACCACAGAAAGCACTGAACTAGGCTGAAGCACCTGCATTTTGGAGCTGCCTTACTCGAGAAAACCAAAAAGAGACCATATTTGTATGCACCTTTATTAATTCAATGATAAATATATTTTAGATGCTGTTTTCAAACTGATATGTGGTATGTATTAATGCCAAAATATCATGCGAAACACCCCCCGCCCCAGAAAATCTGCTAAAAAGGTGGGGCTCTTCACCTTTGCAAAGAAATTGGAAATTAGTATTAGTACTTCAGTTTTCTCAGCAGCAGCTGTAAGCAGCAGTCTCGTTGCAAAACGTAGACTTTTGCTGAAACAAAGTTCTGCTGAGTTATTCGAGGAAGGAAAGAGAAGAAGGTCCAACACCACTCTCCCACTTTAGTATCTTACCTAGTTGTTTTCTGATTATCTCATTTCTGATATTTTATAGCTTTGTCAACTATGTGTGTTTTCTATACCTGTTTGCTCCTCTCCATGTAGGCTTTACAGACACTCCCCCCCACTTGGCTGTAACCCTTATAATTTAGTGTCCCCTGCGCACACAACCCATGTGGAATTCCTGGACTCTGGCAGCGTTTGAAACAGCCGATCTGCGGTCAAGAATGCAGAGTTCATCTCAGCCTCTGCTGACCTTCCGTCCCTTGACCTTTTGGCCCTTACGGAGACATGGATCCCCTCAGAGAACGCTGCTACTCCAGCTCCTCTCTCTTCATCTGACTATGTTTCCTCTCGTCGTCCGAGAGCATCTGGTTGTCGAGGTGGAGGCACAGGGCTGGCTACTCCTTTCTCCTAAAATTTAGATTTGGTCTTTTCTCCCTCTCTCTCCCTCTCTCACCTCATTTGAATTCCATGCTGTCACTGTCACTTGTCCACTCAAGCTTGACATTGTTGTCCTCTATCGCCCACCAGGTGTCCCTAGAGAGTTTCTCAATGAGCTTGACACCTTGATAAGCTCATTTCCTGACGACGGCTCAGCGCTCTTCGTTCTTGACAACTTCAACCTCCCGACGTCTGCTTTTGATTAATTTGTTCCCAACTCTCTGTTTCCCCTCCTTGCCTCTTTTGCCCTCACCCTTTCCCAGTCCCCTCCCACTCACAAGACAGTCAATACGCTTGACCTCATCTTTACTAGAGGCTGTTCTCCTACTAATCTCACTGCAACCCCCCTCCAGGTCTCTGATCACTGCATTGTTTCCATTTCTGCCTCCCTTTCCTCCAACCCTAATCACACAGCCCCTACCCAGACGGTCATGCGCCGTCGCAATCTTTGATCGCTATCTCCCACTACTTTCTCCTCTTCGATCCTATCATCACTCCCTTCAGATAAATCCCTCTCCTGATTATGCCTCTCTGTCCTTACTTTCCTCCCTTTCTACATCCTATGATTCGCACTGTCCCCTTACGCCCGGCTGGATCGGCCCTCCCCTCAAGCTCCGTGGCTGAGTGACTCATTGCGAGCTTACAGAACAGGGCTGTGGGCAGCTGAGAAAAAAAAAACTTCAGGAGAACCTATCATCCTTTCACTCCTTCCTCTCTACCTTCTCTTCCTTTGTATCCAAGGCTAAAGCCACTTACTATCACTCAAAATGTCATGCTTCTGCCTCTAACTCTAGGAAGCAAGTCACTAGGCTCTGTCATATCCTCACATGGTCTCTCCTATCATTGCTTTCAGATGACACTCAACTACTTTTCTTCTCCTTCCCCTCTTCTGACACACAGGTGGTGACACGCATCTCTGCTTGCATGGCAGATATCTCAGCTTGGATGTCGGCCCACCACCTCAAGCTCAACCTCGACCAGACGGAGCTGCTCTTCGTCATCGGGAAGACCTGCCCGCTCCAAGACCTTTCCATCATGGTTGACAACTCCACTGTGTCCCCATTCCAGAGAGCAAAGAACCTTGGCGTGACCTTGGAAAACACCCTGTCGTTCTCTGCAAACATAAAATAAGTGACTTCTCCTGCAAGTTCATGCTCTACAACAGAAGCTTCTGAAAACATCTAAAACCCTACCTCTTCAAAGAGAGCGTCTGCTAAATGACAAAAATGTCAAATGTAGACATATTAACGTGATCCGTCCGAACTCTGACTTCACCCCGTAGAAGTTGAAATTTAAGGTATGGTTAAGGTAAAGGTTAAGGTTTAGGGTATGGACGTACCAAGGATCCAGGATAGCACTAACCATTGGTTAATGATGGGAAATGTGCAATGTTCTTTCAAAGTGATTGCCCACTCCGTACTAGTCACAACGAGGCTCCACATCAAAATGATTACCACAGAGACACATGCAGTGGGTATCAATTTATGCTTTGGCCAATGCCGCCATCTGCTGTATACATGAGGCTACTGCATTCAGCCAAAAACCAAGGCAGAGACGAGGTCGCTCTTATACAGTACAATGCAGGATAACGTGGTAGGCCTGTGAGATTCAGTCCACGTCATATGGCTTCTCTTCACGTTTATCAGTAATCCGCACATGGTCAATCCAAACATTTGAGGTGATCTCACACACTGCGTTTATTGGCCACAGAGGGGGCTTCCAATATGCCCTGCGCCGTGGATGACGCACATGCAGGGTCCCCTGTATGCACAACCGTCCACTTTCACTGCTGTTCAAATGCTTTTATGTCCATGGTGTGGTTGTCTGGCAAATATGCTCCTCAGTATTATAATCGATATGTATAATGGAAAATATGCACACAGTAAAATGAGGGACACATCCACAGTGTAATAAATTCGCATACAGTGATATGTCATCTGGCCATCGGGCTCACGTGCGTAAAATAACAAGACAGTGATCGAGTAATTGCCTCCAAATGAGGGGATCATCATTTGATTCAATTCATTATAAATTGAAGCCACATTGATCAATGAGACGATTTTAGGAATGTGTTCTCACCCTTGATTGAAGATAATCCCTGATTAATTTAAAATGCGAATACACAAATTATTGGATTTGGTGACACCTCCATTCATTAGCATTTAATCCTGTGAGTCATTCAATAAACAACGCCCAACAGAGACGGAAACTCCCCGTAACAACAAGTAAACCTCAGTTTTCATTTGCGTCATAGGTTTGTGTGTGCGTTCCTTTGGGGACCAACTGGCCTCATACAGATAACGGATAACACACTATAGATTTTTTTAAAAGAGGATAAACTGAGAAAAACGTTTGTCTTCTAGTTCATGATGTGAGGACGTGCGTCATTGGTCTTTTTGTTAAGCATAACGTTTTTTTTTTTATATCTATGCTTGAAAACTCAAATGTAAACCATATGATGTCTTCAGGTTAAGATTAAGGTAGTATTTGACATATCAGTAGGCATAGTGATTTACGATAATGTCATGTCAAGTTCACCATTTAAAATTAGATTTATAACAATTGAATAATCTATCTTTTGTGAAGGGGAGAGAGGTTGGATCAGGCGAATAGTTAAGGTAACCCTCTTATTTGGGCCAACCTGCAATTTGTAGGTCAAATGATTCATTGTTTGTCTGAGGGGGTGCTACTTCCGTATTTAAATCCGCTATATGAATTCGTAGACCTTTAAATGGTCCATTCGACCATCACCCTCAGGACAGGGGCGCTTGCTCCTACCAAAGGCGGTGATAGCCGAACCACTGACCCATAACCAGTCGGGCTCATTAGGCTATCGCTAGCATGATATTACAGGGTCTACTCGTCTGGCTAGTCCTCACATTACCGCTAAGAACCGTGTCCATGTTCACTATCTCTTATGACGAAGAATCCAAAGAAACTGTTTGGAAAGAGAACCGTTTGGATATAACAAAGTCGGCTGAGAAGATGGACGAATTGTTCAATCCGAAGGATTTGCCTGAGATCTCTTCAGTGCCTCATAGAAAGGCACCTCAGTTTATGCTGGACTTGTTCAACTCAGTGGCGGACTCCAATGGATACCCCAGGAACTCGGAGAAACTAGAGGGCAATGTGGTGCGGAGCTTCGAGGACAGAGGTGAGTCCAAGCGCATAATACGCACAAACTTTTGTGACCAAGCATGTTTGAAGATAATGTACAACATTTTTATGTTATCTTAATGGGAAAACTTTCAGACTTTTTATTTTAACACAATTCTTGATATATTTATGCAGGACATGCCGGTGGAAGGTTTCATTTCTTCAATTTGTCCTCATTTGCCAGAGATGAGAGAATGATCAAAGCAGAATTTCGCTGGTTCAGGCAAAAACAACGACTTTTCCTTGGGCAGGCATATGGACCCCATTTCTACAAGGTTAGTTGGAAATAAATACTTTTAAGTGTGTTGAGATAACTCGATATAATTATTGTACTGTTTAGCCTAACGCATGCTTTGCGCGCGCAGGTGGACCTATATGAGGTGTTGGACAACAGAGTAAAACCTTGGAGAGGGAATCTAATCACGTCAAGACTGTTGCCTTTATACACTCAGGGATGGGAAGTCTTCAACGTCACACAAACAGTACGATCTGTTCACGTTTTATCACTGCACACCATATTTCAACATCACCCTTTCTATATTTTAATCGCATCATTTGTTTTCCCAAATGAAAGGTGTCCAACTGGATTCGCAACAGTGAGGAGAATAATGGTATTCTGGTGGTTACTACTCTGCCATCGGGGAAATGGATTAAGTCAGTCCTGCAGTCTTCAGAGAGACAGGGAGAATCACCTACGGAGAATGCTTTCCTGGTTATATTCTCAGACGACGGAAGAGGCTCGACCACTAATCAGTCACTAAATCAAGGTAAACTAGCAGGGTCAGAATTTCAGTTTTTTTATATTCAGACAGAATAACAGTAGAATCTTGTACAAGGCCTCAGACCTCCAAACTCATAGTTGTCAAAAAAATACATCGAGAGAACTCTTTTCAACGTTTTATTTTTCTACTTTTCATGTAAAAACAGACAAAAAATATGGATAACAAGGTTGATGAATATAGTTTCTGTTGCTTCGGATGAATAGTTATCATTCTCTCGTCCTAAGACATGGGCTCCTCGGTAGAGTTTACTCGGTGTAGTTCCTCCAGCTGTATGCCTGGCAGTACGTCTGAGGCGCACCAGGTGTACATTGGGGTGCGACATGAATAACAGCCTTGAGCAAAAATGCCTGTATAAAATTAATAACTCAAATACTGAGCTATATTGTATGTTAAAAAAAATGTATTCAAAATTCAAAAGGCCCTCGCACATCTGAGCTATCTTTTTTTGCAGGTGCATGGTAACAGTTGAATAAAATGAGAAAAAGCTCTGACGAAGGCCGTGAGGCCGATACGTGAAGCTTATTAAAGAGCAGTGATACTGTCAAGAGCAGTGTGCGAGTTCCTTCTTTTTTCTCATGTTAAAAAAAGGGACATTATATTATTTTATACTAACTCAATTGCGCAGAGAAATATATTTTGTTTAACAAGTAGGCCTGGTGGGCGGGATGTTTAAATCGAATAATGGGCCAACAGTATGACTACTTGCAGGACTGAAAGATACAAACGGGGAGAATTAAACGTTGAAAATAAACGTTTATCTGATTGTAGGCCATGAATTGGACTTTGTTCATCATAGAACATGTAGTACGAACATTTCTACAAGCATATTAATGGGCTGTCAATGATCAAATTATATTATGTGAATGGTGGAGGTTTGCAGTTGTATGCCTAACTGTCGATAATTATTGAAATACTGATATATTCATTTCTCATGTACATTTTTGTAGGACATGTCAGCCACGCCACCGCACATGACAGTCCTGCGAAGGTATTGCGTCAAGACAGCGGGAGCAGAAGGAGGCGCGCAGCCCCAAGTTATCACCGCAGCCGCCCCATGTCCTGCCAGCGTATCCCCCTCTTTGTGGACTTCGAGGAGATCGGCTGGGCAGGCTGGATCATCTCTCCACGGGGGTACAACGCTTACCACTGCAAGGGCTCCTGCCCGTTCCCACTCGGAGAGAGTCTCCGCGCCACGAATCATGCCACTGTGCAGTCCATCATGCATGCACTAAAGCTCTCCAACGACGTGAATACACCATGCTGCGTGCCTGACAAACTCCAGTCCATCAGCCTTCTCTATTTTGACGACGAGGAAAACGTAGTTCTTAAACAGTATGACGATATGGTGGCAGTCAGCTGTGGCTGTCATTGACTACAGTGCGATTGCCAGCTGCACTCCGGGAACATTTCCCACGAGTTTCAGAAATGTTGCCTGAATTACAGTATGTCCAGTGATTCATGCATAAATGGACGTTATTTTTGAGAAATAAAAATCGCTCGTTGCAATTTAACATGTTTAGATTGATATTTGATTACGCTTTGAGGCCGGGCACAAGCAGTAATGGAAGTCCCTGTGGAGCTGACCAAGGTGCTGAAATGAAGCGTCCGTGTGGTGCAATTGCCGTGAAAGAAAACCCTTTAATGAATAAAAAGTATTGCCATTGTCAGAAATGCTGGCAATACTAACAAAGCGCATGAATTATCAAACTATTTTAGTGTCATGGTTGTCAACAAGATGAGGTTGTTATTGGTAAACTACACGTTTTCAAGTTTCAAATTTTATTGTCACGTGCACACTTACAGTGAAAGGCCTTTCATGCTAGCTTTTTCCCAACAATGCAGTGATCAATATCAGTAGTAAAAAATATGATAGTATAAAATAAACTAAAGTAGAACAAAAACAAAATAAAAATAGAAATAAGAAAAAATAAAAAAGTGATGAATCAGGCTCCACCATCTGGTAATCCGACTGATGAATCTGGGTTTGGTGGATGCCAGGAGAATGCTACCTGCCCAAATGTATATTGACCACTATAATTTTGGTGGAGAAGGAATAATGTTCTGGAGCTGTTTTTCATGGTTCGGGCTAGGCCCCTTAGTTCCAGTGATAGGAAATCTTAACGCTACAGCATACAATGACATTCTAGACGATGCTGTGCTTCCAACTTGGTCGCAAGTTGGAAGCACCAAATCCCAAAGTACTTAAAGTAGTCAACACACACGAACACAGTTGTGAAGAAGGCGCGACAATGCCTTTTCCCCCTTTGGAGACTGAAAAGATTTTGCATGGGTCCCCAGACACTCAAAAGTTCTACAGTTGCACCATCAAGAGCATCCTGACCGATTGCATCACCGCCTGGTATGGCAACCGCTTGGCATCCGTAAGGTGCTACAGAGGGTAGTGCGTACAGCCCAGTACATCACTGGGGCCAAGCTTCCTGCCATCCAAGACCTATATACTATGAGGTGTCAGAGGATGGCCCACATTTCTTTCAAAGATTCCAGTCACACAAGTCATAGACTGTTCTCTCTGCTACCGCACAGCAAGCGGTAGAAGGCTCAATAACTGCTAAACAATTAATCAAATGGCCACCCGGACTATTTGCATTGATCCCCCGCTTTTCTTTACACTGCTGCTACTCATTGTTTATTGTCAATGCATTGTTACTTTACCCCGACCTACATGTACAAATAACCTCGACTAACCTGTACCCCCGCACATTGACTCGGTACCAGTACCCCTGTATATAGCCTCATTATTGTTATTTTGTTGTCACTTTTTATATATATATATATATATATATATATATATATATATATATATATATTTATACTTTAGTTTATTCGGTGAATATATTCTTAACAATATTTTCTTAAAACTGTGTTGTTGGTTAAATGCTTATAAGTAAGCATTTCACAGTACGGTCTTCACCAGTGACAAATACAATTTGAGTTCATTTGATTCGCTTTTAAAACTCACCTTACTGTGAATGATCAATTTGAAGAAAGAAGTTCAACAATAGGTTGAAGCTGAGTGGAAAACATGGTCAATGTGAATGCTGTTTCAAAGCCTAACAATCAAACGGAGAGTGCTTTCTAAGGTGATGATTAATTCAAATGCTTACGCATAAGCATAGGTCTATACATGAGCCCAAGCCTGAAAAAACCCGCTGAATGAAAACAATGATTGTGCTGTTATACAATACAACGTACATAATTGGTTTAGCCTAAATTAAACACATTCAGATCTAGCATTCCATTTTTGTGAATTTGTTTTTGAATAGCCTAGTAATAGGGCTTTATATACACTGCTCAAAAAAATAAAGGGAACACTAAAATAATACATCCTAGATCTGAATGAATGAAATATTCTTATTAAATACTTTTTTCTTTACATAGTTGAATGTGCTGACAACAAAATCACACAAAAATTATCAATGGAAATCAAATTTATCAACCTATGGAGGTCTGGATTTGGAGTCACACTCAAAATTAAAGTGGAAAACCACACTACAGGCTAATCCAACTTTGATGTAATGTCCTTAAAACAAGTCAAAATGAGGCTCAGTAGTGTGTGTGGCCTCCACGTGCCTGTATGACCTCCTTACAACGCCTGGGCATGCTCCTGATGAGGTGGCGGATGGTCTCCTGAGGGATCTCCTCCCAGACCTGGACTAAAGCATCCGCCAACTCCTGGATAGTCTGGTGGATGGAGCGAGACATGATGTCCCAGATGTGCTCAATTTGATTCAGGTCTGGGGAACGGGCGGGCCAGTCCATAGCATCAATGCCTTCCTCTTGCAGGAACTGCTGACACACTCCAGCCACATGAGGTCTAGCATTGTCTTGCATTAGGAGGAACCCAGGGCAAACCGCACCAGCATATGGTCTCACAAGGGGTCTGAGGATCTAATCTCGGTACCTAATGGCAGTCAGGCTACCTCTGGCGAGCACATGGAGGGCTGTGCGGCCCCCCAAAGAAATGTCACCCCACACCATGACTGACCCACCGCCAAACTGGTCATGCTGGAGGCAGCAGAACGTTCTCCACGGCGTCTCCAGACTCTGTCACGTCTGTCACGTGCTCAGTGTGAACCTGCTTTCATCTGTGAAGAGCACAGGGCACCAGTGGCGAATTTGTCAATCTTGGTGTTCTCTGGCAAATGCCAAACGTCCTGCACAGTGTTGGGCTGTAAGCACAACCCCCACCTATGGACGTCGGGCCCTCATACCACCCTCATGGAATCTGTTTCTGACCGTTTGAGAAGACACATGCACATTTGTGGCCTGATGGAGGTCATTTTGCAGGGCTCTAGCAGTGCTCCTCCTGCTCCTCCTTGCACAAAGGCGGAGGTAGCGGTTCTGCTGCTGGGTTGTTGCCCTCCTACGGCCTCCTCCACGTCTCCTGATGTACTGGCCTGTCTCCTGGTAGCGCCTCCATGCTCTGGACACTACGCTGACAGACACAGCAAACCTTCTTGCCACAGCTCGCATTGATGTCCCATCCTGGATGAGCTGCACTACCTGAGCCACTTGTGTGGGTTGTAGACTCCATCTCATGCTACCACTAGAGTGAAAGCACCACCATTCAAAAGTGACCAAAACATCAGCCAGGAAGCTGATCTTGTGCATGACACAAGTCATTTTTTCAACAATTGTTTACAGGCAGATTATTTCACTTATAATTCACTGTATCACAATTCCAGTTGGTCAGAAGTTGACATACACTAAATTGACTGTGCCTTTAATAAACAGCTTGGAAAATTCCAGAAAATGATGTCATGGCTTTAGAAGCATATGATAGGCTAATTGACATCTAAGTCAATTGGAAGTGTACCTGTGGATGTATTTCAAGTCCTACCTTCAAACCCACTGCCTCTTTGCTTGACATTATGGGAAGATCAAAAGAAAAAAGACCTCAGAAAAAAAAATTGTAGATCTCCACAAGTCTGGGTCATCCTTGGGAGCAATTTCCAAAGGTACCACGTTCATCTGTACAAACAATAAACGTACTTTGGTAAACGTACTTTGGTGCGAAAAGTGCAAATCAATTCCAGAACAAGAAGAAAGAATCTTGTGAAGATGCTGGAGGAAACAGGTACAAAAGTATCTATATCCACAGTAATACAAGTCCTATATCGACATAACCTGAAAGGCCGTTTAGCAAGGAAGAAGCCACTGGTCCAAAACCACCATAAAAAAAGCCAGACTACGGTTTGCAACTGCACATGGGGACAAAGATTGTACTTTTTGGAGAAATGTTCCCTGGTCTGATGAAACAAAAATATAACTATTTGGCCATAATGACCTTCGTTATGTTTGGAGGAAAAAGGGGGAGGCTTGCAAGCCAAAGAACACCATCCCCACCGTGAAGCACGATGGTGGCAGCATCATGTTGTGGGGGTGCTTTGCTGCAGGAGGGACTGGGGCACTTCACAAAATAGATGGCATCATGAGATCGGACATTTATGTGGATACATTGAAGCAACATCTAAAGACATCAGTCAGGAAGTTAAAGCTTGGTCGCAAATGGGTCTTCCAAATGGACAATGACACCAAGCATACTTCCAAAGTTGTGGCAAAATGGCTAAAGGACAACAAAGTCAATGTATTGGAGTGGCCATCACAAAGCCCTGACCTCAGTCCTATAGAACATTTGTGGGCAGAACTGAAAAAGTGTGTGCGAGCAAGGAGGCCTACAATCCTGACTCAGTTACACCAGCTCTGTCAGGATGAATGGGCCAAAATTCACCCAACTTATTGTGGGAAGCTTGTGGAAGGCTACCCAAAACGTTTGACCCAAGTTAAACCATTTAAAGGCAATGCCAATCAAATACTAATTGAGTGTATGTAAACTTCTGACCCACTGGGAATGTGATGAAAGATAGAAATGCTGAAATAAATCCTTCTCTCTACTATTATTCTGACATTTCACATACTTAAAATAAAGTGGTGATCCTAACTGACCTAAGAGGTTTTTACTAGGATTACATGTCAGGAATTGTGAAGAACTGAGTTTAAATGTATTTGCCTAAGGTGTATGTAAACTTCCAACTGTATTTCTGATGTCCCAATTAACTAAATCGTGTAAGCCTATGAATAATTTGTTTTTATCTTTTTTTTTTGTTTGTTTGTTTGCAATATCATACACTAAATCATACACTACAGTTGTTATTTCCCTCTTCAGTGTAACAAAGAATACACACTAGATGATGCCAGAGGGCTGAGATTCACATAAAAAAAAGTCAATCTCATGCATGGTATAAGACAGCATTCCCAAACAAGCAAGTGAAACTGTGGTTGTAATAAACGCAAGGGTTTGTTTTCTTCCTACAAATGTGATTCTAACTTTTGAACGGTTTAAGCTTGAAAATATTGTGACCCCCATCATTGAAAGATAAGACTCTTCTACAACGCCCCCAAGTCTCATCAGAACATTTGAACAAGACCAGGTGCTAAATCAGACTGGGGGGGGGGGGGGAATAAAATAATCAATGATGATGTTGTTTTCTACACAGAAAATCATACAACATCATTGCCTGATGATCTTCTGAACTTCCCAATACCTTTCTGATGCATTTCAGTCACTTGAAACCATATTTCTTTCAGATGAAAATACTGTACAGAAGTACAGAAATACCATCAGACTGATTTGTAATAGACTGGCATAGTCCCAATTAAAAAAGGTGGCCGTTTATTACATTACTTTTTTTACATGGTGGCGTCGCGATTTAAAAAAAAGTTTGGAACCACTTGTATATGATCTCTCACCATGAATTGGAATGAAAAAAAAGAAGAAAAAGCATTACAATATGGTGTATAAATGCAGTTTAGGCCTAATCATCATGTGTTGGTAGGCCTACCTATGAAAAGGTAGGCCTTTTTATAAGTGGATAAAAATCACTTCATATTTTAACAAGCTCAAGATTATGAAATAACAGCAAAGGATAACTCTAGTTCTTCAGATCTTTTTTTTATTGGAATGATTTACAAAAACAAAATGTAGACCTGCTTTTTCTAGCCATTCGATGCAAAATACTGCCAAACATATTTCCAAGTATCTCCAATTATTTTACAAAGCATAAATCATTGCCAAGTACATTAATGGTATTTCAAGCATTTAGATATTAGTATGAAACGTAATGTGCGACTTTCAATATTCAGTTGCATGTTGACTGATATTGACTACTGAAACGTAGATTAAAACACAATGTATCTTTATGTTTAAATAAATAAATAAAAATCTGACTAAATTGTGTTTATGTGAGGGCAAACTGCTTGTGGAAAAAGTCTAAAAAAAAAAGCAGAACTTTACATATCAATAAAATAACAAAACAATACATAAAAATGCATAACCAAACTTCATGTCTGCGTGTGAAAATACATATTAACACGGAACACCCATGTCCTTTCTCTTTAAGCTGTCATTTTCCATCAATAACATTACAAATCACATATTTATCGTACATGAATCCCTGAAGTCAGACACTCCCAAATGCCAATTTTATATTAAGTCTAAAGTAGCTCATATAAACCACAAATTCAAAAATGCAAATGAACACTCCACTTCAACTCTGTTAAAACGTTTCTCACAAAGTTGATAAAAGCCCTATCAACTCATACAGTCATAAAGATCCTCAGTGCCTAAGAACTCCCCTAGCATGTGATCTTGGGAGCCGTTCACTGGCTCTAGGTAGCGATGACTATCGTTTGTGTGTTTATACCTCTGCCTTTCCAGCCTTTGTTCAAAGTCTTCCTGGTCCAACTGTGAGGCGGGGACAGTGGATTTCTGCGATGGGATGGATGAGACAGGCACTGGGACAAAGGAACCGTGGTAGAGTACCATTGGTGCGGTTATCACCTCCATGGTGGAAGCCTGAGACACAGGGCCCTCAGGAGGCTGAACAGGTAACTGCACGTAATTCCCAGTTTTGGGATCAAAGAAGGTCTTCGTTTGGACCTGGACGGACATGTCAACTACGAAGTACTGCCCCGAGTCTGGATCCTGCAGCAACTTCCGTTGGGTCATTGGGTAGGAGGCGTAACCGTGCTCGATGCTGGACTGACGAGAGAACTGGCTGGTGTAACTGGACTGGCGGGATAGATTAGGGTGAGGTGATGTCAAGTCTATAACGTCACTGGCATAGGAATCAACACTATGGTTCCAATTCTCTGGTTTCTCTCTGTTGGATCTCTCTTGGGCTCTGCCCCTCTGAGACAGCTCCTCCCTAATGGACTTCTCAATACGCTGACTCCTCGGTACTGGTCTGTCCCTATGAGATGTCTCACTACTACGAATTCTCTGTTCCACTTTATCACCGATGTGTCCATCCATGCTCTGAGCTCTATGACGCGGGGTTCTCTCACTTGTGGATCTCTCACTGTTTTGCCTTTTATTCTCACTGACAGCTCTGTCGCTGCTGCGGAATCTCTTTTCTTGCATCCCTCGGCCGTGTTTCTCACTACTACGGCCCTCACGCTTGGAATCACCAGGACTTTGCTTGTCACTCTTACGGCCTTGATGCTCTGATTCACCATGCCTCTGTTCGTCAATGCTGCGTCCTTGCCTGTGTTTCTCACTACTATGACTGCTGTGCTCTTTTTTTTCTGTCGGGGGCTTCTCATTAGCATGGCTCTGATGTTCAGGTACACCATTGTGGTGCTTCTCACTCTTATAGGCTTGACGCTCTGATTCATCCTGCCTGGGCTTTTCACTACTACGGCCTTGATGCTCCGATTCACCACGGCTGTGCTTTTCACTGCTATGGCTGATGTGTTCAGTCCTTTCCTGATGTTGCTTCTTACTACTACAATGCTTGTCAATACTATCACTGCTACTATTTTTATGCTCCGATGATTTATCAATCTTGTTTTTATCACTTCTACTGCTGCGGCTCTTGTGTGGTTGACTTCCCTTCTCCTCCTTTCGGATCCTTCTGGTGGTCAGCTTCATGGCTTTGAGGAGGGCCTTCTCTGACTTGGGAGGGACCACGGGGGGTCTGCCGGGGCCTTGGGTGTCATTCCCGCTGCAGACTGACCCAGACTGCACCTTGGAGTCCTCTGGGTTGTTATCAGATGTATCCACTGTGCTTGTCCCCCCTTCTGATGATGGACTCACCCCCAAATGTATGTAATCTTCCTGAGGGACAGTGAGGAAAGACCCATATTGTTGGCTTTTGGGGGTGTTTTCGGGGGTCAGTTTTGTGGGAGACAGTGGGGAGTGTGTAGCGTGGTGAGATTGAACCTCTTTGGGTTTGAGGTGTTTGTCTGGTGTGGTGGCAGCAGCATGGGGTTCAGGGATATCAAGATGATCTTTCTCGCCCCTCTCAGAGCCACTCAAGCACTCCCTGGGTGACCATGGCGCACGTTTGTCTTTCTGACTGTGTTCGGGGGCTAGTTTTGAGGGAGACAGCGGTGACTGTGGAGAGTGGGGAGATGCCGTCTCTTTGGGTTTGAAGTGTTTGTCTGGTGTGGTGGCGACATTATAGGGTGACGGTATTTCAATAGACTCTTTAAGATGATTGAAAGGATCTTCCTCGCTCCTCTCAGAGCCACTCAAGCTTTCCCTAGGTGACCACGGTGCACGTTCCGCTGGGTCATGGTTTGTCTTGTGCAGAACCTGTTTCACTGTCTTGGTTACAGGTGAGACATGATGCTTGAAGGTGTTGTCTTTCACTTTGAATAGAGCCGGTTTCCCCAGAACTGGTGAAGAGGCGTTGGACTGAGATGTTGGCGTTTGACTGTTTGTGTTGTCCATGGGGCTCTGGAGCCATCCAATTTTGTCAATCTCTCTGGCTCTTGACTCGTTGTCATCCTTCCGGGATGTTTCCCTATCTCGCCTGGAAGGGATTACTGGCTTAACTCCAACTTCCTCATTTTCATGATCACTTACCGAGTAATACTCCACTTCTATCTTAGACTCCAAATCCCATCTCACACGTTCTGCCACATCCTCTACTCCTTCCTCAACCTCCTCTAATTCAGCAATCAAATTCTCCAAAGAGTGATAGATGTTTGAGTCAGTTTCGTTGTTTCTTTGCAATGAACTCGCGACAGAGAAATATGATGACTTCGAGGACATACTGGTTTGATCCTGTTGACTTTGATTTATACTACTGCTATTTGACAACGGAGACACTAGTTCTCTAATATCTTCATCAACATTTGCAATATCTTCACTAATCTTAACTGATTTGTTTGACTCTTCAGTTGCTTGGCTCTTTTTCATGGTCTCTTTTTCCATTAGTGATTCATCCTCAGTAGTGATGTTTACTTGGTTTGAAGGTTTTGAATGATCTTTGCCTGGTTTTAAAGGGGCCTTCCTTCTTACACAGGGTTGTTCCTGTTGTTCCATATTGTTTGGTGTTTGTTCTGCTTTGGGCTCCCTTACAGGAAGTTTATTAGTTTGGCTTTCATTTAATAAAGCCTTCCTTTCCTTTTCCTTCTCTTCACTGAGTGAAAAAGAGGCATTTGTTTCATGGGGATGACTTGAATGTTTAGAATAGTCTTCTAGAATAGTCTTCTTCTGGGGATTATTTTGTATAATTGGCGTATCTTGCTCAGTCGTCGTCTCTGTTTCAAGTGCATCTGTTTGTCTTTCTGCTTTTATCTTTGCATCAAGGGCCTCCCTGTTTGAGACCTTGCCTCTTGCCCGTGTGTTCCTTTGTTGTTGAATTGTGTCATTAGTACTATCCCTTCTTGAAAGTTCTCTATTCTTTATATCCTCCTCAATTATATTCATAACATTCCCACATTCTTTCTCCTCCTCTGTGCTGTCCTCTTTTTCAGTGTTCCCTTTCTTGCTCCTCGGTGGTGCCTCTGGTTTGAGAACGGGTGCGTCTGGTTGACTCTCCTCTCTGACGACCTCATCATTTGTAGAGGTGTCATCGCTTGTTTCAATAGATAACTGTCTAGCAACAGTTCTATCACTCTCCTCTGCTGAGTATTTGCTGGATCTAATATTGTATTTTTGTTTGTCACTGACATTATTGATGATGTTTCTAGTCTCTTGATCCTCCCTGATAGGTCTTGTTGCGAGTTTCTTTTCTTCAGCATAGATTGTGGCACCCAACCTGTGATTTCCACCAAGTTGTGTCTCAGTCTTGGTAATGATTTCTTGTGTCTGATGATGATGATGATCCCTCGGATCTCCGAGCCTCTCTCTCGCCTCCTTTTGTTCCTCCTCTGCTGCTGTCCTGATAGATTCCTGTCTTGCTTGTCTACGCTCTTGGACTCTAACATTACAACTATCATCAGTGTTCTCACCTGGGACTGTATTGACATCCTCTTCTTTATTCTTTAAGACTTTCTTTTTACGTTTCTCTTCTCTATCCGATATGATTTCCTCGAGGGCCATTTTAGCCTTGTCATAATTGTCGTTGATCAATGACTTGTTTATAACAACGTTGTTGTCTATCTTTGAGAATACATTATGCTTAGTTTGCTCCTTCTCTTTGTTCACAAATACCTCTTTTTTAGCGAATGTGTTTCCTCGCATGGAAAGCATGCCCCTTTTGATGTTCCTAAGCTCCCTGGAAATTAAATTGTTTTTTGCCTTTGTCTCCCTATCTATCCCTGGTTCGAGGTTCAAATTCTCACTGTCCTTGATAAGGTGTTCACCCATTCTAGCCTTTTCCAGCTCTTTCAGTGCATGTAAGTCACTTACTTTCTTTTCGCTATCTTTCATTTCTTTGTGCACCATCTTCTCTGTATAATGTACTTCTTCATCCACATCTTTCTTATTATTTACCTCCATTTTAGGTTCAAAATCCTCCTCATCTTCCACTTTCTCGCCACTCTCCTTCATTGCATATCTTTGGCTTTTAATATAGTTGTTTTGTCTCGCTGAAAATACGTGTTTAAACCTGCCTTGCTTTTTAACCGGCTCCTTCTCCTTTTCTGACAAAATCATTTCTTTCTCTTTTTCCGCACATTCTACAAATCCGTTGGTGAGTGTGTTGTCAGTTGGATATGTCTCACCTGTTGTCTGTCGCTCTATCCGTCTGTGGCTTGGCACTGAAAGGGAATGAAGTGAATGTCTATCCTCGACTACAATTGCATTGTCATCTTTCTCTTGGGACGCCTCTGTTTTGACGATGTTGTTCTTGTTCATGGTTAATTCTTCTACAGCTTCTGTTCTATTGGGAGATAATATTTTGGTTTGAGCGGTGAATATTGCTTCCAAACCGGCTTTCGTAACCTCTTCAACTGCATATTTGACCTTTAACTCGCTCATGTCCTTTGTTGACCTTTTGGTATGGTCTTTTCTTTTCGAGAACAGCACTTTATTTTGGGCTGTAGTTAATGTCTCCCTAATAGCTGTGATGACTTCTCTTGTATTTACAGTCTGTTCACCGATGTGTTCTTCCTTCAATTCCACAGTGTCTTTTGTTGGTTGTTTAGCGTTGGTTGTTAAATTTGGCGACGACACTTTGTTTTGCGCTGCAGGTAAATTGGGAGATGCCACTTTGTTCTGTGCTGTATTCCTTATTGTATGTACAGGCTGGTCACCGATGTCTTTCTCCTTTTGCTGCAACATCTCTTTTGCTGGCTTTTCTGGTATATTCAGAGAAATCCCTTTCTTTTGTGCACTAGGATGGTACGTTGTCTTGTCTGAAATATTCAGAGAAAGTCCTTTGTTGGGTGTGGCAATGGACAAAGTATCCTTACTCAATGACGGTGAGAAGTGTTTCATCTCTGGCCCCGCAGGACTCTTGTACAAGTTCAGAGTTGGGTATGTTTGTTTCGTAGTCAGGGAGCGCTTGTTCACCTTTGAGTGTGTGAAGGGCGACCCAGGGCTCCTGCTACCCGCAGCCTCTCTTTTGGTTTGCAATAAGTTGGATATTAAGTAATCGTCTGATATATCCGAATCTATATATTTCCTAAGACCAGCATTGCTAGATTCTGAAACAGCTGGGCTACAGATAGGCAGTCCATCTAATAGAATGGGAGGTGTGCTTAAACCGGAGGCTAGAATGGCAGGTGTACTGAAGCCAGAGGCTATACTATCAGAAGGAGCATTTGCATATTTGAGTAGTCTCTGTTCCAGCAGCTTTGGAGACAGAGTGCTACGATCCGCCTGTTCGGTTTTGAACTTTGGCGGGCTGTACCTGCTCTTGACCCTCTTCCTGTTATCCTTGAGGTTGAACAACAAACTGGACGCAATAGATTTGTAGCTGTCTCGTTTGACGACCTCGGAGGTCGACCTTGATATGACTGGCGACACATGCTCTATGTCTAGGAGGGGGAGATCGAGGAGAGAGGGAGAGAGCACTGCTGACAGGATCTCTGAGGTGTCTGTAGCCTGTCTGAACAGTATTACGGGTGTCATCAGCTGAGAAATGCTGAATGGAGTAGAGGTCAAAGAGCACGACTTCTCCACTTCTTTCACCTTTGCCGACTTGACTTCCTTTTTATACAGCAGAGGAATCTCCTCCATCAGTTTTGGGGTTTCAGTGGGAGGGCAAAGTACTCCCGGTTGGTTGACAGTTACAGCACTCTTGGCTCTCGCTCTGTTTCTCCTCCAGGGGGCATTGGTTTCACCCTTAGAAGAGGTGTCCGACGCAGACCTCTTCTCGGGGGCAGAGGGTTTTGGCAGAACCTTGGGTGGAGGACGAGGAGGAGGAGGGGGTTCGACTGGTTTCTGGCACTGCTGCTCTGTCTCCTCCGCAAGCAGTGTATCTATTCGATGCGCCTCAGTCAGTTGTTTGTATAGCGGGGAGTCATACCATTTAGGGAGGTTGTCCACCACCGGGAGAATGGAGGTGATGCCGTCTTGACCTAACGGAAAGCGGTTAAAATCCCTCCACGATTGGAACGGGCTGAACTCGCTGTGGAGAAAAAAGTTTTTGATATTCAGCTTCCGCAGCTTGAAAATAGATTGGCCATTTTTAGTCTTGGAGGACTTTGCATTTTTGTCTGATTTCTTGGCTGTGAGGTTCTTGCAATCCGAGGAGAATTCTGATAGTTCCCTTTCGATGCTGAAGAGGGCCGACTTATCCAACGAGTCCCCGTTAGGGTCCTTAAAATCACTATTTTTAATCAACACGTTGGACATGCTCTTCTTCTGCCTCCAGGGTTGAGTGTCTTTGGCACCATTGAGTTGGTGCTTTGTACCAGCGTCTTTAGTCTTTTCCAGGGGCTTCTCCACTAGGGGCTTGTGACAGCTGAAAGGGAATCCATATGAAAACTCATCGTTGTACACGGCCTCGTCTCCGATGCACAGGCTCCGGAAGGCTCGGTCAGTGAGCGTGCTGACCTCTCGGTCCGTCTCGTCCAGGAAGATTTCAGTGAAGCCGTTGGGGAAGCGGTGGTGGAGCATGGTGTTCCGGTGGCTCACGTGTTGGCGCTTCTCCACACAGGTCATGGTGATGGCTGATGGTTGACAATGGGTTTTAGATGGTTGAGTCTATAGCGTCCCTAGTTGGGTCAGCTTACCATCTTCCTGGGAAAGAAGGAAATACGTAGAGTGTCACAATCAGGAAACAGCAGCACTTAATTGCTTTATTCAGATTGTATGGTGACTGACTTTGAAGCATGTAGAGTATCTGCTCAATGAAAGTTCCAGGCGTTTGTCGATGCATTCCTGAGATGCAAGCGTTTTTTCATCAGCCTAATAATTTTTACAAATTACAAGCTAGATGTAGTTTTTTTTTATGTGATTCCTCCTAACACTACATAAAGGGCTGTGTCCATTTTGATAGAACAATAAATTGTTTGGTAGACCATGTACTGTATCTCACTCTGTCCTTTGTGTCCATGATATGTGTGAGCTGAACTATCTCATTGCTATGTACACCACAGACAAACACATACCATACCGCAGGCTATTTCAAGGGAAGGAGGATGCTTCTACACTGTCTCCTAAACATCAAGGATGACCATGGATATGAGCAGCATGACAATAAAGAACTTTTGACCTCGTGTCTCATAAATACTGAGATTTTATAGGAGCTGGTGTCCTTGATGCCCTGTACCACAGTGTATCTGTTGTACTGCCTACAGATGTAGGATCTTAATTTCAGCCAGTTTGCTACAGCAGGAAAATTGTCCTGCAGCAACAGAAAATGTGGACTAATTAATGGACATTTTTGTAGGGGTTGATACATTTGCTGTAAGTAAAAAAAAAAAATTGGTAGGGCAAATCAATTCTGAAATTTCAAAGGTGAAATTAAAAGCTTCAGAAGTATTTTTAAACCTCAAATACACCACAGGTGTGATATTTCTTGCATTGGAAAAAAAGTTATCCTGCAACTGGGTGATCAAATTAAGATCCTACACCTGTATGACTATGTTAGTCTATAGGCATTATTATCTGACTATATCAGGGTTCTCCAACCCTGTTCCTGGAGAGCTAATGTCCTGTACGTTTTTGCTCCAACCCTAACCGAGCACACACAATTCTAATAATTAGCTAGTTGATACGCTGAATCAGGTTAGATACAACTGGGGTTGGAGTAAAAATGTACAGGGGGGTAGCTCTCCAGGAACAGGGTTGGAGAACCCTGGTATAGTCCGATAATAATGGCTATAGACTAACAGGCTATGGACGAACAGACTAATAGACTAACATAGGCATTATCATCAGAAAAGGCCATCACATTGTAATCACTGTTATTGTTTGCAACATTCCTATAAATCAGCATAGGTTTGTGTACAACCATGTGGGTTGCATGTTAACAGCATGTTAGAACATGCTACAGGTGCAGGATCTTCATTTCATCACCCTGTCATTGCAGGAGATGCAAACATGTGGTGTTTTTGAGGTTTAAAAATGCTTAAAATGTTAGTCATTTCCACTCTACAAAAATGTCCATTATTATAACCACACAATAATTCACTTTTCCTGTTGCTGCAGGATTATTTTCCTCCTGTGGTCACCTTCACAATGGATATACAGTACTTATTATATTCCCCCGAGTGGACAAAACATTAGGAACAATAGGAACTCTTTCCATGACAGACTGACCAGGTGAATCCAGGTGAAAGCTATGATCCCTTATTGATGTCACCTGTTCAATCCACTTCAATCAGTGTGGATGAAAGGGAGGAGACAGGTTAAAGAATGATTTTTTTTTAGCCTTGAGACAATTGAGACATGGATTGTGTATGTGTGCCATTCAGAGGGTGAATGGGCAAGACAAGATATGTATGTGCCTTTGAACAGGGTATGGTAGTAGGTACCAGGCGCACTGGTTTGTGTCAAGAACTGCAACACTGCTGGGTTTTTCACGCTCAACAGTTTCCTGCGTGTTTCAAGAATGGTCCTCCACCCGAAGAACATCCAACCAACTCGACACAACTGTGGGAAGCATTGGAGTCAACGTGGGCCAGCATCCTTGTGGAACACTTTCAACACCTTGTAGAGTCCATGCCCTGATGAATTGAGGCTGTTCTGAGTGCAAAAGGGGGTGCAACTCAACATTAGTAAATGTGTTGCTAATGTTTTGTACAGGCAGTGTATATTTTCATAATATGATTGATGGTCAAGCTTATATAAGCAAATCACACGCCACGATGCTCTTTAGACATGTTATGTGCAGAATAAGTTTACATGGGGCGCTGAGAATGCTTTTAAATCGCGTCGTTGTTCACAGTGCACTTTGCAGCAGCTGCTTAGCTCAGTTTAGCTATCTGGGTGAGGGTCTAGAATAGCTCATTAACCCATTTCAATATTCTGACCTGGGAGCTTAACCGTTGGCATATTGGTCAATGTTATTGTTCCTACAAAACTCCTTAAAAGAAGCTGCAGCTGATCAAGATAAATAGACACACAAACACAGTGAGAGTACCGAATGTATAGAATATGCCATAGTGTTGCATTCAATTTAACCCTCTGAGTAAAACGGGATTCAAAAGCACAGAAGAAGAAACATGATTCCGATTCATGATCATGTCAAGATCAACAGCAGTTACCCAGACATGTGTAGGCCGAGCTCTGCGTACAGCCGTCGTGCCTTTGCCAGTCACACACATGCATTTTCAATCTTTTGCCCTCAATATTTAACAACACACTTTATTATGTAACTGGAACTGAGATGAGAGAATGCATTCACTTTCCAGGAGAATTTGGCCAGCACTAAGCTATTTTCCAGTGCTTATAATGTGATGCCAGCTACAGAGGCAGGGTGATTTCCCAGCCTCTAGTTGGTGTATTAATACCAGAGGAGAAACAAGAGTAGAGAGGCTATCTATCCCTCCTATCAAACCCCAAGGTAACTATTCAGTATTATACAGTTAAGGTACAGTAATATACAGTAAATTTAGTGTCAGCAACATCGTCTTCAAAGTTCCGCCTCATAACTCATGGACTTAAATGTTGGACTTAAATTGTTTGGACATAAAAGTGCACAATTTGGACAAAAGCTTCAGTTGGTAAATATATATATATGTATTTGCAAATGGCTATCATAAAAATTTAAAGTAAATATTGACATGTTTGTCGTGTACATGTGCCATATGTTTGTTTGGGTATTAGGGTAGAAGGGTCAGATTGTGAGCCCTTCACCCCACACACAAAGAAACGATCCAGACTGTGTGATCCAATCATCCCCTTACATTTCCATGCTTTGGACAGTTATTACCATTAATGAAGATACAATTCGGCTTTACCTTTTGATCGTGTATTCCATGTTTGGTTGGGGGTAAGGGTCAAATCAAGGCGGGGGGGGGGGGGGGGTCATGAGGAAAAATCCTTAAGTCCTGATGAATCGACGGCACCTGCAAAAAAAATCGTAGGAGTGAGTAACAAGTTTACAAGCAGGAAAAAAGTTGACTTTGAATAAATAAATAACCAAAGATAAATCCTTGAACCTACTCAAGCTCTGAGTTCCATGCGGTAAATGCAGCGGGGTAAAGGACCCTAAAAGCTAAGCATGGAAGAGTGGCTACCGAAATAGACACAGAAGACGGTGTGGCCAAACTGAGCAGTAACACTAATTTTAGTATCTAAGAGCATGTGTCCATAGCAGCACGCTAGCCTTATCTTTAAGCGCCTTCAAAGACTACAGTGGAGTAGTCTCTAGCTCCTGTTGGACTCATGGGGTGATGGTTTTAAGTCTGTGACTCACTTGTCTTTCCCATGGTCTCGCCATACAAACAAGGTATCAAACATAGCTCATTGCGTCATCCACACAAGTGTCACACTCCTTAAAGCGGAGAATGAGAGACAAATGGCATCTGATTACCATGACGGGTTTGGTTTCCCCCCCCCCCCCTCACACACACACACACACACACACATTATCCATGCTTTGTTTACTGGGATAAGCTGTGTGGTCTGTGTGTTTGAAGCTTCTGTTGTTTCAGTGAGATTGAAGTGAGAGGCGTCTAGTTTCTGGTAACTTTTACTCAATTTAGTCAATCATTGTTCAACCACATTGGTGGAACTTTCATAATTACTTTGGTAAGGAAAATAAGGACTTGATTAGTACACACATAAAATAGCTCTTGTAATCCTGCAGACAAATTAAGATTTGAATCGTTCCTACAATTAATCAATTTCCCCCTTTCATTGTCAATACCACACTTTCATTCAGGGTTGAGCAGTAGCTGATTGCATGTAATCAATTCCATGTAATCTGATTACATTTTTTTTTAAACTGTAATAATTGACGTTAGCAGCACAAATATTATAATCAGATTATAGATACTTTTGTAAAACTAGATTACTTATTGGATTACTTTTACATTTAGAAACATGTTTGCGAGAAGAAAAAAAAACATTATGACACATTTCTGTTTTCTCAATGACATTCAAGTCAGCATTGAAAAAATGACTCATCAATCAGGCAAAAGCACAAAATAGGAATAAGGAGGAATCACATCTACGAACATAGACAAGGCTCTAACTCCCCTAGCTCCACAATGAGATAGGGTGCAGGCCAGGCAGCAGGCTGTTAGCCAGCCTGCCAGCTTAGTGGAGTCTGCCACTAGCACAGTCAGTGTAGTCAGCTCAGCTATCCCCATTGAGATCGTGTCTGTGCCTCGACCTAGGTTGGGCAAAACTACATCTCAAAATAGGGCTACTTAATGTTAGATTCCTCACTTCCAAGGCAGTTATAGTCAATGAACTAATCACTGATCATAATCTTGATGTGATCGGCCTGACTGAAACATGGCTTAAGCTTGATGAATTTACTGTGTTAAATGAGGCCTCACCTCCTAGTTACACCAGTGACCATATCCCCCGTGCATCTCGCAAAGGCGGAGGTGTTGCTAACATTTACAATAGCAAATTTCAATAAAAATAAAAAAAACTATGTTTTCGTCATCTAGTCATAAAATCTATGCATCCTACTTAATCACTTTTTAATAGCTACTGTTTACAGGCCTCCTGGGCCGTATACAGCGTTCCTCACTGAGTTCCCTGAATTCCTATCGGACCTTGTAGTCATGGCAGATAATATTCACATTTTTGGTGACTTTAATATTCACATGGAAAAGTCCACAGACCCACTACAAAAGGCTTTCAGAGTCATCATCGAGTGGGTTTTGTCCAGCATGTCTCCGGACCTACTCACTGTCACAGTCATACTCTGGACCTAGTTTTGTCCCGTGGAATAAATGTTGTGGATCTTAATGTTTTTCCTCATAATCCTGGACTATCAATTGTTTGCAATCACAACAAATAATCTGCTCAGTCCCCAACCAAGGATCATCAAAAGTCGTGCTATAAATTCTTGGACAAACCAAAGATTCCTAAATGCCCTTCCAGACTCCCTCCGCCTAACCAAGGACGTCAGAGTACAGAAATCAGTTAACCACCTAATTGACAAACTCAATTTAACCTTGCACAATACCCTCGATGCAGTCACATCCCTAAAAACAAAAAACATTTGTCATAAGAAACGAGCTCCCTGGTATACAGAAAATACCCGAGCTCTGAAGCAAGCTTCCAGAAAATTGGAACGGAAATGGCGTTGCACCAAATTGGAAGTCTTCCGACTGGCTTGGAAAGACGGTACCGTGCAGAATCGAAGAGCCCTCAATGATGCTCGATCATCCTATTTTTCCAACTTTTCTCCAAAAAGTACGATCTTTGTCCCCATGTGCAATTGCAAACCGTAGTCTGGCTTTTTTATGGTGGTTTTGTACTAGTGGATTCTTCCTTGCTGAGCGGCCTTTCAGGTTATGTTGATATAGGACTCGTTTTACTATGGATATAGATACTTTTGTACCTGATACTCCTTGTACTTTTGTACCTGTTTCCTCCACCATCTTCACAAGGTTATTTGCTGTCATGACGTTCAGATGAACGTGGTACCTTCAGGCGTTTGGAAATTGCTCCAAAGAATGAACCAGACTTGTGTAGGTCTACATTTTTTTTTTGCTGAGGTCTTGGCTGATTTCTTTTGATTTTCCCATGATGTCAAGCAAAGAGGCACTGAGTTTGAAGGTAGACCTTGAAATACATCCACAGGTACACCTGCAATTGACTCAAATGATGTCAATCAGAAGCTTCTAAAGACATGACATCATTTTCTGTAATTTTCCAAGCTCTTTAAAGGCACAGTCAAATTAGTTTTAGTGACTCCAATCTAAGTCTATGTAAACTTCCGACTTCAACTGTAGCTACTGACCATTGAACTGACCCTGTACAGTGCCTTTTGAAAGTATTCGGCCCCCTTGAACTTTGCGACCTTTTGCCACATTTCAGGCTTCAAACATAAAGATATAAAACTGTATTTTTTTGTGAAGAATCAACAACAAGTGGGACACAATCATGAAGTGGAACGACATTTATTGGATATTTCAAACTTTTTTAACAAATCAAAAACTGAAAAATTGGGCGTGCAAAATTATTCAGCCCCTTTACTTTCAGTGCAGCAAACTCTCTCCAGAAGTTCAGTGAGGATCTCTGAATGATCCAATGTTGACCTAAATGACTAATGATGATAAATACAATCCACCTGTGTGTAATCAAGTCTCCGTATAAATGCACCTGCACTGTGATAGTCTCAGAGGTCCGTTAAAAGCGCAGAGAGCATCATGAAGAACAAGGAACACACCAGGCAGGTCCGAGATACTGTTGTGAAGAAGTTTAAAGCCGGATTTGGATACAAAAAGATTTCCCAAGCTTTAAACATCCCAAGGAGCACTGTGCAAGCGATAATATTGAAATGGAAGGAGTATCAGACCACTGCAAATCTACCAAGACCTGGCCGTCCCTCTAAACTTTCAGCTCATACAAGGAGAAGACTGATCAGAGATGCAGCCAAGAGGCCCATGATCACTCTGGATGAACTGCAGAGATCTACAGCTGAGGTGGGAGACTCTGTCCATAGGACAACAATCAGTCGTATATTGCACAAATCTGGCCTTTATGGAAGAGTGGCAAGAAGAAAGCCATTTCTTAAAGATATCCATAAAAAAGTGTAGTTTAAAGTTTGCCACAAGGCACCTGGGAGACACACCAAACATGTGGAAGAAGGTGCTCTGGTCAGATGAAACCAAAATTGAACTTTTTGGCAACAATGCAAAACGTTATGTTTGGCGTAAAAGCAACACAGCTCATCACCCTGAACACACCATCCCCACTGTCAAACATGGTGGTGGCAGCATCATGGTTTGGGCCTGCTTTTCTTCAGCAGGGACAGGGAAGATGGTTAAAATTGATGGGAAGATGGATGGAGCCAAATACAGGACCATTCTGGAAGAAACCCTGATGGAGTCTGCAAAAGACCTGAGACTGGGACGGAGATTTGTCTTCCAACAAGACAATGATCCAAAACATAGAGCAAAATCTACAATGGAATGGTTCAAAAATAAACATTTCCAGGTGTTAGAATGGCCAAGTCAAAGTCCAGACCTGAATCCAATCGAGAATCTGTGGAAAGAACTGAAAACTGCTGTTCACAAATGCTCTCCATCCAACCTCACTGAGCTCGAGCTGTTTTGCAAGGAGGAATGGGAAAAAATTTCAGTCTCTCGATGTGCAAAACTGATAGAGACATACCCCAAGCGACTTACAGCTGTAATCGCAGCTAAAGGTGGCGCTACAAAGTATTAACTTAAGGGGGCTGAATAATTTTGCACGCCCAATTTTTCAGTTTTTGATTTGTTAAAAAAGTTTGAAATATCCAATAAATGTCGTTCCACTTCATGATTGTGTCCCACTTGTTGTTGATTCTTCACAAAAAAATACAGTTTTATATCTTTATGTTTGAAGCCTGAAATGTGGCAAAAGGTCGCAAAGTTCAAGGGGGCCGAATACTTTAGCTACTGACCCTGTACATAGCTACTGACCCTGGAACTGATCCTGTATATAGTTACTGACCCTGTATGTAGCTATTGACCCTGGAACTGACCCTGTATATAGCTACTGACCCAGTCATGCATCCTCTGAAATATGACCTGTTAAGCCGCGCTTCTTAACACCTCTCCCTCAACATGATCAAGGTAAAGGAGATGATTGTGGACTATAGGAAAAGGAGGACCGAGCACGCCCCCATTCTCAACAATGGGGCTGTAGTAGAGCAGGTTGAGAGCTTCAAGTTCCTTGGCGTCCACATCACCAACAAACTATCATGGTCCAAGCACACCAAGATAGTCTCGAAGAGGGCACAACAAACGCTATTCCCCTTCTGGAGACTGGAAATATTTGGCATGGGTCCTCAGATCCTCAAAAGGTTTTAAAGCTGCACCATCGAGAGCATCCTGACAGGTTGCATCACTGCCTGGTCTGGCAACTGCTCGGCCTCCAACCGCAAGGCACTACAGAAGGTAATGCGTACGGCCCAGTACATCAACCAGGGCCAAGCTTCCTGTCATCCTGCCGACCTCTATACCAGGCGGTGTCAGAGGAAGGTCCTAAAAATTATCAAAGACTCCAGCCACCCTAATCATAAACTGTTCTCTCTGATACCGCACGGCAAGCGGTACCGGAGCGCCAAGTCTAGATCCAAGAGGCTTCTAAACAGCTTCTACCCCCAAGCCATAAAACTCCTGAACATCTAGTCAAATGGCTACCCAGACTATTTGCATTGCCCCCCCCCCCCTTCTACGCTGCTGCTACTCTCTGTTATTATCTATTAATAGTCACTTTAATAACTCTACCTACATGTACATATTACCTCAATTACCTCGACTAAACGGTGCCCCCGCACATTGACTCTGTACTGGTACACCCTGTATATAGCTGCATTGTCTTAAAATTGCATTGTTGGTTAAGTGCTTGTAAGTAAGCATTTCACTGTAAGGTTGTATTCAGGGCACGTGACAAATAACATTTGATTTGCAGGCATCCGGCCCGCAACAAGGAATAGCTACTTGGCGATGAGCCAAGTAAAGCCCCACCGGCCAAACCCTCCCATAACCCGGACGACGCTGAGCCAATTGTGTGCCGCCCTATGGGGTTCCCAGTCATGGCCGGATCGAACCCCAGGCTGTTGTGATGCCGCTACTCTTCAATGCAGTGCCTTAGACCGCTGCACCACTCATGAGGCCATTTTTTTCCTTTTAAATTAATGATATGTAAACATTGATTCTTTAAGAATATATTTTATACATTTCCCATGAACAGTTCAACTGTTCTACCAAATCTACCAAATCAGTACCCAACATATGAACTTGTTTTTCCCCAAAACAAGGTAAATTTAAACAAACATGGTTAAAATTATTATGGATGGTAAGTCCTTGCATCCATACCCCCGTCTATGAATTAGAGAGTGGTTACATTTCTCCAGCTCCATCCCTCAGCTTTTCACCGAAACAGGGGAGGGGGAAATTATTTGTTATTGTTTCAACTGCTGAATGCTGCTTTAAGGGGAAAGTAATCCCAAAGTAACAAAGTAATCAGATTACGTTACTGAGTTTGGGTAATCCAAAAGTTACATTACTGGACATGTATTTAGTAACTGTAATGGATTACATTTAGAAAGTAACTTATTCAACCCTGATTTCATTGTTTTTGTTCCTTGGTTTGCTTTTCCATGAACTTCTCCTGACTTACTGTACCAAGGTGCTCTATTTAAGCAGGTCTATTTCTGTCATGTTGTATTTCATACAGTAACAACATGTCTCTCGTTCTGTCACACCTTCCATATCTCAGCTAATCAGTCAAATGTCAGGCCAACAACACCTGTTACTGGCAGCAAGCAAGGTCCAATGTGATTCCAGGGGATGGAAACAGTGTCTGCAATGCCTTTGCTGACTTGAGAGATACAGTGTGAAGAGTTGTTGCAGAAAGTATAGACACGGGATTGGAAGGACTGTATCTTTGAAAAAGCAAGATTTCAAGGGAAATTTGAGAAATGTGTGATTTTACACAACTTTTCTGTTTGCAAGCAAAGGTGACACAGACTTTTATTTGAACATTCCCTAGATGGTTTGACAGAAAAAAAAGCATGAAGTCATGAGCTCTGCTAGCCAGCTACTGCGTAGCAACCTAGCGGTGCCATAAGCCCTAGTCTGCCCTAGAAAGCCCATTATGATCGCCACAATGGCCAACAGGCTATGAGGAGGCTTGCACCCTCATGCCATAGACATTAAGGTTGACTCCCCCAGTCAGGATGAAAATGATTACATCAACCATGATCCTTTGCTAGTTATGGCCACTTTCACCATGATTATTAGCAATTATTTATAAGTGCCATTCAGTCCCATTATGCAAAATGGTGCACTTCAAATTAAAATACTTCCGGGTTCATGGGAGCTTTCCATAGGAATATATGGATGATGTCAGCGCTATCACTATCTACTGTTTTAAATGTGTATGGAATATACTAGACAATTTATCGATCTCAGACTGGGAAATTCCCTTCATTGTTGGAGAGATTGATAAGATGATTTAAAAGTAGAGTGCAATCCGAGTGCATTTCCCTATTGCTATCTGTAGCCAGCCACTCAACCTTTCCCGGAATCAGGTCACATGGTGTCAGCAGGAGGGTCTCCCCTAGCAACCCAGCCTCCAACCAAGTTCCAAACAGACTTTCGTGTCAGTTCCTCTTGCTGCCCTTCTCCCTGCAGCCAGCTAATGCTAAAATAGGAGATTGGAGCGGCGCGGGCCGCTTTCCGCTGGAGTGTTAGTCAGGCAATCAGGGACATAGTCATGCAGGCCGGCAGGGATGCAGAGCCCAGACCCTATCTGATGGACACACACACATGGGTCTGTGCTGGGCTGCAGTGGGGGGCTAGTTATCAGTCACAGCCCCTGGGGACCATGCAGGCAAGCACATGACTAACTGACTGGCTGTCATGACAGCCCAGTAAAAACAGGCATTTCTGTTCGGTATGAGGACGATGTGCACAGCTGGTGGAATGCCCCTCATTCCTGTCCACTGATGCAGTTAGCACAGCTGGGATCAGCTAGTTGATCTTCTGTCCAACTCCTCTTGGATACATTCAGTAGGCCCATGGTTCCCTGGATCAGATAGATAGAAAAGCAGTGTGTTACTGAAACAGCCAGACCAATTGGTCAGCCAAGGACAGCCCAGACATTCTGACACCTCTGAGGTGACATCGATAGTTTGACAAGCTAGGAATGAGGCCACCATTACTGTATGAAGCAAGTTGGAACTGGTCAGAGAAAAACATTTATAACCTTTATAGAGAAACATTATATCAAAATAGATTAGCGTCTGTTCGAACAGAACAAACAAAACTAACCTCTGATTATCAAGCTTAATGTACAATCCAAAGAAACCAGTGGAGGCTGCTAAGAGGAGGACGGCACATAATAATGGCTGGAACGGCACAAATGGAATGGCATCAAATACATGGAAACCATGGAAACTATGTGTTTGATGTATATGATTCCATTCCACTAATTCCGCTCCAGCCATTACCATGAGCCCGTTCTCCCCAATTAAGGTGCCACCAACCTCCTGGGAGAGAAACCATGATACCTTGTTCATTTGTTTGGTTTCATGGATCAAGATACTAAAATGCATGCTTAACTCAACCACATTCAATCCGTGGTCTCAAGAGTGTGTGGAGCAGAGGAGACAAGGCTCCAGTGTGATACTGTCTGTGGCATGTGTCTAGGTCTGGAATCACACCGGAGGCCATCATAATTCCAGGAAGCCAGAAGAAACTGGAGAGGCAACCGACTGTATGCCAACGACACAAGGTCACAGTCTGAGGAGGCCTCATTGACCTCCACGATTTTGGAGGACCATGTGGCTTGGCCCATAAAGTGGCATGTAATCATGGGAGCCAGGATTCACATGGGTAGAATAACATGTAATACTGTAGGTATTCAAGTGTCCCAGTGCAGTGTCTGCCATCTCCGTTTAATTCAAGGATTTATTTGAGCAAAATAATGCACACATTTTGTATACTGAATTGTGCAGTATGAAAGGCTAGGAAACATGATTGCAAACATTACCAAAATACTTTTTGTTTTGTCATCTAATCACTGTAGTTTATCCAATACATGGCACACCCACCCGTCTGTTTGTTTGTTCATTACCTTCATCCAATCAATGCTTCCAAAATCCCCCCTTGTCCCTACTAACAACCTGCAAAGACCCAGCTCATGTTAATATTGTCTTCTCTCCTTATCTCCCACACCTCTCCAGTGTAGGGAGCTGCAGTGGAGTGGTGGGGGGGGGGTTGAGGTTAGTGGGTTGGTTGGTCGTTGCTGGCTGGCTGGCAGGGGCCATGGGGGGTGCTCTGGGCCCATGCCAAGGCATCCTAGGCAGCTAGGCGCACAAAGCTACCCTTGCCATTGTACATGTCTGCGCCTCTCCAAAATTTACACAGCAGGTCAAAAATAATCAAGAGATACCTGGTGATATGGACCAGGCTGTTGCTATTAATGAAGCAGTAGACTGTGTCTTTACAAGGGAAAGCTGGGAGAGTTTGAGCATTGCTGCCTGCTATTAAACCCAACCATGACCCGAGCACTGAGAAGGGGCAAGCTCTCCTCGGTGTGCCCTGAAGAGCCCATGTTACGAACCTGACACCCCGGGCTTCTCCGGGTCCAGACTTCTCAGGGTCACGGAGAAGGGAATGGGAGGGTTGAGAGGGGGCCGGGGTAAACTCCCCTTAAGGTCACTGTCCGGTTGTTGTTGAGCAAAACACAAACAGCTCAGAAAATTGTTAACTGCCAAAGAGAATTGTCTGCCTGTGGGTGGCATGCTCCACAGTTGCCCTTGGGATTTATGTGCTGTATATTATGGTGGAACATGTCTGTGCCCGTCTGACCCACATGCCAGGCAGAATTCATTCCAAAATACCAAGTACTGTGCACCCAACATACCCAACATCCAAGTGTCAATGACTGCTGTGTAATCATAAAGCAACAGCACTCCACCACATACAAGTTCATACATGTAGATTTCGATCCAGATCAACAATAACACAATATTATTGTAATATACACCGCACCAGTAGGACCCAATGTTTTCTTTACCATCTATAACTTAACGATCCATTTTGCAAAGTGAACATAGTCCCTGTGCATTGACTACTGTGTTGCATGGCCCTGTGTAGTTTACAAATATTTACAAATCATAGGCTAGCCAAGAAATTACAAATATGAATGTATCAACCGTTTTCATAATCATATACAGAATTATATCTAAAAACAAACTTGCCATTATCAAGCATACAGTGGCAAGTATGTGAACCCTTTGGAAATAACTGGATTTCTGCATAAATTTGTCATAACATTTGATCTGATCTGCATCTTGGTCACAATAATAGGCAAACACAGTCTGCTTAAACTAATAACACACAAACAATTATATGTTTCCATGTCTTTATTGAACACACCGTGTAAACATTCACATTGCAGTGTGGGAAAAGTATGTGAACCCTTGGATTTAATAACTGGTTGACCCTCCTTTGGCAGCAGTAACTTCAACCAAACATTTTCTGTAGTTGCGGATCAGACCTCCACAACAGTCAAGAGGAATTTTGGACCATTTCTCTTCACAAAACTGTTTCAGTTCAGCAATATTCTTGGGATGTCTGGTGTGAACCGCTCTATTGAGGTCATGTCAATCGGGTTGAGGTCAGGACAATGACTGGGCCACTCCAGGAGGCGTATTTTCTTCTGCTGAAGCCATTCTGTTGTTGATTTACTTCTCTGTTTTGGGTCATTGGCGGACAGCATAACATTCTCCTGCAAAATGTCTTGATAAACGTAATAAATTTTTCCATCGATGGTGGTAAGCTGTCCAGACCCTGAGGCAGCAAAGCAGCCCCAAACCATGATGCTCCCTCCACCATACTGTACAGTTGGGATGAGGTTTTGATGTTGGTGTGCTGTGCCGTTTTTCTCCACACGGCGTTGTGTGTTCCTTCCAAACAACTCAACTGTAGTTTCATCTGTCCACAAAATATTTTGCCAGTAGCGCTGTAGAACAGCCAGGTGCACTTTTGCAAACTTCAGAAATGCAGCAATGTTTTTTTTGGACAGCAGTGGCTTCTTCCTTGGTGTCCTACCATGAACACCATTCTTGTTAAGTGTTATATGTATCGTAGACTCGTCAACAGAGATTTTAGCATGTTCCAGATATTTCTGTAAGTCTTTAGCTGACACTCTAGGATTCTTCTTAACCTCATTGAGCATTCTGCGCTGTGCTTTTGCAGTCATCTTTGCAGGATGGCCACTCCTACGGAGAGTAGCAACAGTGCTGAACTTTCTGCATTTATAGACCGTTTCTCTTCCCATACACTGATGAACATCAATACTTTTAGAGATACTTTTGTAACCCTTTCCAGCTTCATGCAAGTCAACAATTCTTCATCTTAGGTCTTCTGAGATCTCTTTTGTTTGAGGCATGGTTCACATCAGGCAATGCTTCTTGTGAATAGCAAATTCTCCAATCTCATCTCATTGATTGGACTCCAGGTTAGCTGACTCCTGACTCCTGACAATTATCAGGTTAGCTGACTCCTGGTTAGCTGACTCCTGGTTAGCTGACTCCTGACAATTATATTTTGGAAAAGTCATTAGCCTAGTGGTTCACATACTTTTTCCAACCTACACTGTGAATGTTTAAATTATGTATTCAATATAGACAAGAAAAATACAATAATTTGTGTGTTATTAGTTTAACCTGTCTACGATACTGGTTCCCAATTGGGAATCAACCCTCCCACGTTCAGCTGAAACGGTGGCGCATGGAACGCAAAAATATTCTTAAAAATATTTAACCTCCACACATTAACAAGTCCAATAGCTCAAATGAAAGATAAACATCTTGTTCATCTAGCCAGCAAGTCAGATTTCTAAAATGTTTTACGGCGAAAACATAGCACATATATATGTAAAACCACCACCAGACACAGCTCATTTCAATAGCCAAAACATGCAATCAACAAACGCAGGATTAAAAAATAAATCGCTCACTAACCTTTTGAAAATCTTCATCAGATGACAGTAATATGACATATTACACAGTACATATTTTTTTTTTTCAATAATATGCCATTTATATCCATAAATGTCCATTTACAGTGAGTTCACCTTCAGAAATTACTCAAAAATGCCCGCAGGAAATCTATGTAGCGCGGCAAGATAACGTAAATAGACATCATAAACTTTGACTAAATATACATGTTCTACATATAGTTAGAAAGATACACTGCTTCTTTATGCAACCGCTGTGTTAGATTTATTTTTAACGTTACAGAAATCGCACACTATTCCATATGCTGAGACAGCGCTCAGTTCCAAGCTACATTTCCACGTAATGTTGGAGTCAACAGAAACACAGATTTAAGCATAAATATTCCCTTACCTTCGATGGTCTTCGTTCAGAATGTTCTGGAAGGCTTCATACTTACCCAATACATCGTTTGGTTTCAAGTCTTGCGTCTTTGTATTAGCTACTGCTAATAACATCAGCTGAAATGCACCCAAAACGTCCTCTGGTCCGGATAAGTTGCGCATCAAAACTTCAAAATTACACATTATATGTCGACTAAACAGGTCAAACTAAGTGCAGAAGCAAGCTTTATGATGTTTTAGACATGCAAAACAAACTTCAATTCAATCGGCCATCGTCTGCCCTTCTCTTGAGTGCTGGAAACAAAGGAATGGCTGGGACCAATTCGCGCCCATACGCACAGCCTATTCTCTCGTGGCACGCACTAATTTCACTCCCATAGGGTCAATTCTCGGGGGTTTGAACGATTCAAAGCTCTAATGAAAGAGGACATCTAGCGGAAGAGATAGAAAGTGTCCTCAGAATCATAGCTGGTTGGGAAGGGTGGGGGCCATGACGTCAAAGTTGCTCCAACTTTCATGGCCACAAAAACTAGTTTGGAAGAATGCCTGCCCTGTGAGTTCTGCTATACTTACAGACATAATTCCAACGGTTTTAGAATCTTTAGAGTGTTTTCTATCCAATAATAATTTTTATTTGCATATATTAGCAATTTTTGACAGATTTTTTTTCCAGTTTACTAGGGGTACCCAATCTCTCCAAAGGGGGCGTATGTCTGCCATATCCTTAACAGGTTTTAAGCACAGTATGTTTGTCTTGATTGTCTTGATTGGAGTCTAGCTGTGGTAAATTCCATTGATTGGACATGATTTGGAAAGGCACACACCTGTTTATATAAGGTCCCACAGTTGACAGTGCATGTCAGAGAAAAAACCAAGCTT
Organism: Oncorhynchus mykiss; assembly: GCF_013265735.2. NCBI lineage: Eukaryota > Metazoa > Chordata > Actinopteri > Salmoniformes > Salmonidae > Oncorhynchus > Oncorhynchus mykiss. Next base: position 15,567,462 of record NC_048580.1, on the reverse strand, counting down.
GAGGTCGAAGGAATTGTCCATAGAGTTCCTAGACAGGATTGTGTCGAGGTAGAAAATGTGTGCAGCAATAAAGATTCCCAAGAACACAATGGCCTCCATTATTCTTAAATGGAAGAAGTTTGGAACCACCTAGATTCTTCCTAGAGCTGGCCGCCTGGCCAAACTGAGCAATCGAGGGAGAAGGGCCTTGGTCAGGGAGGTGACCAAGATCCCAATGGTCACTCTGAGCTGTAGAGTTCTGCAGCACTCCACCAATCAGGCCTTTATGGTAGATTGGCCAGATGGAAGCCACTCCTCTGTAAAGGGCACAAGACAGCCCGCTTGGAGTTTGCCAAAGGGCACCTTAAGGACTCTCAGACCATGAGAAACAAGATTATCTGGTCTGATGAAACTTGGATTGAACTCTTTGGCCTGAATGCCAAGCGTCACATCTGGAGGAAACCTGGGACCATCCCTACGGTGAAGTATGGTGGTGGCAGCATCATGCTGTGTGTATCATTTTCAGCGGCAGGGACAGGGAGACAAGTCAGGATCGAGGCAAAGATGAACGGAGCAAAATACAGAGAGTTCCTTGATGAAAACCTGCTCCAGAGCGCTCAGGACCTCAGACTGGGGTGAAGGTTCACCTTCCAACAGGACAACGACCCTAAGCACACAGCCAAGACAAGTGGCTTTGGGACAAGTCTCTAAATGTCCTTGAGTGGCCCAACCAGAGCCCGGACTTGAACCCGATTTAACATTTCTGGAGAGACCTGAAAATAGCTGTGCAACCTGACAGAACTGACAGAACTGACAGAACTTGAAAGGATCTGCAGAGAAGAATAGCAGAAACTCCCCAAATACAGGTGTGCCAAGCCTGTAGTTTCATACGAAGAAGACTCTATGCTGTAATTGCTGCCAAAGGTGCTTCAACAAAGTACTGAGTAAAGGGTCTGGCAGGTGCGGTGAGGGGTGCTCTGGGCCCGTGCCAAGGCATCCTAGGCAGCTGGGTGCACAAAGCTACCCTTGTCATTGTACATGTCTGCTCCTCTCCAAAATGTATACAGCAGGTCAAAAAGGGTCTGAATACTTCTGTAAATGTGAGCTCCGGGAATATTATCTCAATTCATCATCAACCACGTTCTATACTCATACAGGAAATGTTTATTTTTCAGTGAGACAGCGCCTTCCAAGCAGCTATCAGAGCGAATGAACAAAATAAATGGTACAGAAAGTCTAAAGAGATGAAGACGCTTCACAATGGTCTATGTTTGTCCATCAAAACAATTATCTTTACAATTGGTGAGTGACTCCTGTATATTTAAATACTGTATGTGTATATCTCCAGTCACGGAAAAACTTGTCTTCTAAAATTGAATTCCGATTCAATAACTGGATTTGCAGAATTGATTGATTGTGAATAACTTCGTAATATGATCGTCTTGCATATTTCACTAGTAAATTTGTCTAAATGATCAAGCTTGGAGAGGGCTAGTTGTTATACTCATCGATTTGCTGCAGATGCTCTGTTTGCGTTTACATGTCTGTTGAGCAGAGAGCGAGTTAAGAATCACCACTCTTCTCGAACATTTTACGTCAGAAGTAATATAATATATGCATATGCCATTTAGCAGACGATTTTATCCAAAGCGACTTGTGTGCATCCATTTTATGTATGGGTGGTCCCGGAATTCAAACCTAAAACCCTGGCATTACAAGCGCATGCTTTACAAACTTGAGCTACAAAGGATCAAACCATGGTCTCCTCATGGCTGCCAATGGAATGTGACTAGGGAGGGTCGGCTGTGTACAGTGTCAACTACCAAGTCTCCAGTGCTGTTGGTTTGACAGTGAAATTATTGGGGGTCTGGTGTTGGGTGGTGTGCTAGCGTCATGTGACCCATGTTGCAACATTATTGTTCAATCATTCTGGCAATCACACACTGTCAACAGAGTCGGGCCTCAACAAGACTGGCTCCAAAATAGATATGTGAGCTCTGTTTATGTGTGTTTTAGTAACACCTTGAAGAAGTTCATTAGATATATTTAGTTTTGTTACCATAATGCTCTTGTATGGAAAGGCTATGACCTTGAATAGCAAATGCACTGTCCATTGAAATATACAGTTGAAGTAGGAAGTTTACATACACTTAGGTTGGAGTCATTAAGACTCGTTTTTCAACCACTCCACAAATGTCTTGTGAACAAACTATAGTTTTGGCAAGTCGGTTAGGACATCTACTTTGTGCATGACACAACTCATTTTTCCAACAATTGTTTACAGACAGGTTGTTTCACTTATAATTCACTGTATCACAATTCCAGTGGGTCAGAAGTTTACGTACACTAAGTTGACTGTCCCTTTAAACTTCTTGGAAAATTCCAGAAAATGATGTCATGGCTTTAGATGCTTCTGATAGGCTAATTTACATCATTTGAGTCAATTGGAGGTGTACCTTTGGAATTATTTCAAGGCCTACCTTCAAACTCAGTGCCTCTGCTTGACATCATGGGAAAATCAGAAGAAATCAGCCAAGACCTCAGAAATTGTAGACCTCCACAAGTCTGGTTCATCCTTGGGAGCAATTTCCAAACGCCTGAAGGTACCACGTTCATCTGTTCAAACAATAGTACCCAAGTATAAACACCATGGGACCACACAGCCGTCATACCGCTCAGGAAGGAGACACGTTCTGTCTCCTACAGATAAACATACTTTGGTGCGAAAAGTGCAAATCAATCTCAGAACAACAGCAAAGGACCTTGTGAAGATGCTGGAGGAAACAGGTACAAAAGTTTCTATATCCATAGTAAAATGAGTCCTATATCGACATAACCTGAAAGGCCACTCAGCAAGGAAGAAGCCACTGCTCCAAAACCGCCATAATAAAGCTAGACTATGTTTTGCAACTGCACATGGAGGACAAAAATGATACTTTTTGGAGAAATGTCCTCTGGTCTGATGAAACAAAAATAGAACTCTTTGGCCATAATGACCATCATTGTGTATGGAGGAAAAAGGGGGAAGCTTGCAAGCCGAAGAACACCATCCCCACCGTGAAGCACGGGGGTGGCAGCATCATGTTGTAGGGGTGCTTTACTGCAGGAGGGACTGGTGCACTTCACAAAATAGATGGCATCATGAGGTCGGACAATTATGTGGATATAGTGAAGCAACATCTCAATACATCAGTCGGGAAGTTAAAGCTTGTGGGTCTTCCAAATGGACAATGACCGCAAGCATACTTCCAAAGTTGTGGCAAAATGTCTTAAGGACAACAAAGTCAAGGTATTGGAGTGGCCATCACAAAGACCTGACCTCAATCCCATAGAAAATTTGTGGGCAGAACTGAAAAAGCGTGTGCGAGCAAGGAGGCCTACAAACCTGACTCAGTTACACCAGCTCTGTCAGGAGGAATGGGCCAAAATTCACCCAACTTATTGTCGGAAACTTGTGGAAGGGTACCTGAAATGTTTGACCCAAGTTAAACAATTTAAAGGCAATGCTACCAAATACTAATTGAGTGTACAGTATGTAAACTTCTGTCCCACTGGGAATGTGATGAAAGAAATCAAATCTGAAATACATCCTTCTTTCTTCTATTATTCTGACATTTCACATTCTTAAAATAAAGTGGTGATCCTAACTGACCTAAAACAGGGAATTTTTACTAGGATTAAATGTCAAGAATTGTGAAAAACTGAGTTTGAAGGTATTTGGCTAAGGTGTATGTAAACGTATGACTTCAACTGTAACTGTTTAACTTTTAATAAGAACTACTACTACTTCTACTACTACTACTACGCTACTACTAAAATACTACTGCTACTACTAATATTACTGCTACTTGGCTACTACTACTACAACTACAACTGCTGCTACTAGGCTACTACTACAAATGGGCTACTACTACTACTTGGCTACTACTAGGCTACTACTACTTTTTTTATATATATATTTTTTCAACATTTTTTATTTAATCTTTATTTAACTAGGCAAGTCAGATAAGAACAAATTCTTATTTACAATGACGGCCTACCAAAAGGCAAAAGGCCTGCTGCGGGGATGGGGGCCTGGGATAAAAAATATATATTTTTTAAATACAATATAAATATAGGACAAAACACACATCACAACAAGAGAGACAACACTACATAAAGAGAGACCTGTGACAACAACACAGCAAGGCAGCAACACATGACAACCCAGCATGGTAGCAACACAACATAACAACAACATGGTAGCAACACAACATGGTAGCAGCACAAAACATGGTACAAACATGATACAAGCTACTACTAATAATAATACTAATACCAGTAGTAGTACTACTACTACTACTACATTCTACAACTACTGCTGCTGCTACTACTACTGCTACTACTACACTACTACTATGGACTAAAGACATCAAGTTCAATCTGTGTTTTTCTGCTCTACTAATAATACTGCTACTAGGCTACTACTGCTACTAGGCTACTACTGCTACTACTACTACTACTACTAGGCAACTGCTACTATTGGGCTACTACTACTACTACTCAGCTGCTACTACACTACTACTATTATTACCACTACTGCTACTACTACTATTACTACTGCACTGCTGCTGCTGCTGCTGCTGCTGCTGGTGCTACTACTACTTCTACTACTGCTACTACTACACTACTACTACTATTATGGACTAAAGACATCATCAAGTTCAATCTGTGAAAGTGTTGTTCTGCTCTGTTTCACATTGGATTAAATATCACTGTCCTCATCTGTCTTATCTACATGAACATCCTGTTTTCAGCTATCAGTTTCATCCTTACAACAAGTTGTGGACGCGTGACTGTCTGAGACAGATATTAGAGAAGTGCATTAGCTTGTTCTATAACAAAGTTTATCCCTGTGTTTCAGAGTCTATGTTGACAAATGTGAGAGGAAATGAACTGGAAAGCAATGAAGAACCAGGTAAGAAAGAAAGTTTCCTCAAAATTCATATCTATACTATAATGAGTCCTTTTTCTGTCAGTAGACTTTTAGTTGAGTGGCCTATTTAGTAAGTGACCTATGCAGCTCAAACACTGACATGTCAAACAAGCCAATCCCCTATTACAATCCAAGGCCTTCCGATTCCAATTGAGAACCACTGATGCACTCGAAGCATTTCAGATCAACACAAGTTCATACAGGGACTGAGGACCTAACTGGACCTTTCTTTAATCAGACTGAAGAAAAAGTCGACACATTGCATTCGGCAGCTCTCACGTGTAAACTGTCCTCTTGAGCAATCCAAGCAAGTGTGTGCAGCTGCTTTCACAACATGCTGTTACAACATGCTGTTGATGACTTAGTCTGCATATTACATTCTCAACATTGTGTGTTGGTTTTTCTCAGATGCCACATATGCTTGGATTGGGGCAGGGATCGGGCTCTTCTTTGCTATCTGTTTTATTGGCAGCAAGCTCTACATGATTAAAAAGCATATGCTTGATAATGAAGTTTCAGGTAAATGCATAAGCACTACTGCATAACAGCATACCCTGATATACCCTGATATATGTGAAACTGAAAAGCATTTTTTACTTGTTTTAGAGGATTCCGTAAAAAGACCATCTCTTCGGTAAGTGGACAGTATCTAACATGACGGTAGTATCGATATATAACAAATTTGACTTAACTTCCCATGTGTGGTTTTGTTCCTTTGCTAATAGAACTACTTTGGTGGACATGAAGGACTGAAGAAGAGTAACTGATAGATGAAGAGAGTAGGACACCAGGGGAATACTGAAGATAAATGGCATCTACTAATCTACTAATGTAATTCATCGTTTGGGCATACACAATGTGAATAACAATTTAGTAATGTGTGTTGGAAGAGGGTCCACCCTATGTTCCCTGAGCCCTATGTTTCCTCAGCCCTATTCTCTCTCAGACATATGTTCCCTCAGCCCTATGTTCCCTCAGCCCTATGGTCCCTCAGCCCTATGGTCTCTCAGCCCTATGGTCCCTCAGCCCTTTGTTCCCTAACACCTATGCATGGCAATTTTAGAATGCCAGCAAAGCCACTACACAACACAACAATAAACAATACATTAATTACACTATAACGGTGACAAATGGTGCCCACAAACTGTTAGGGCCTACATAAAGCTGTCCCGACGAGTCCAAACAGCAGTCCCAACACCTTACCACTGGCTCTCAGCAGAGCCTTGTCTGGCAGCGAAACAGTTAATTCAAACTCATTTACTGCCTTTAAAAAAAGAAGAGCTGATTTGGCTGAAGATCTTCTTCTGTTGGCACTCCAAAAGGGCCCAGCTACATCACAAATGGTCCTTTTGTTCGATAAAGTCTTTATTTCCCCAAAAACTCAGTTTAGCTGGCGCGCTTCATTCAATAATCCACCGGTTTCCCAACTTCAAAATGCATACAAAATGAATCCCAAACGTTACCAATAAACTTCTTCAAACAAGTCAAACAACGTTTATAATCAAACCTCAGGTACACTAAGACATAAATAAACAATACAATTTAAGACGGAGAATAGATATTGTCTTTACCGGAGATAAACAACAAAGAACATGTTATCATCCACGCACATGAAAACACTTCAGCCAAAATGGGAAGCACTTAGAAAAACTACAAATTCTAGATAATTTTTCCAAAAACAAGACTGAAACTCTTTCTAAAGACTGTTGACATCTAGTGGAAGCCCTAGGAACTGTAATCTGGGAGGTTTTCCCTTTATATTAAACATGACAGCCATTGGAAACAGTGGTAGGCTGAAAAAAAGATTCTGGATGGTTTGTCCCTGGGTTTTCGCCTGCCATATCAGTTATGTTATACTCACAGACATTATTTTAACGGTTTTAGAAACCTTAGAGTGTTTTCTATCCACATCTACCAACCATATGCATATCCTAGCTTCTGGGCCTGAGTAACAGGCAGTTTACTTTGGACAAGCTTTTCATCCAGACGGCAAAATACTGCCCCCTAGCCCAAAGAGGTTTTAAACTCACGGAAGTCAGATATCCCAGTTCCGAGTTAACAGTTGTTTTGAGCGTGGCAGAAATCATGCTGGATTGACAGCATGGCCAATGTTGAATGTTAATCATTTTAAGCTTGGAAAAGAGACCCTTAAACCCAGAATTGGGACCACACACCCACTCTACTGAATAGCAGACTAGTGATTGCTTTGCAATGCTTGCAGTTAGCCACTGATTCATTCCAAATCACTCATTGTTGAATTTGCAATTTCCTTCTTGTTGTGTAATGTTTATGTCCAATGGCCGATGAGCACCAATACATTTTATCTATAATTTCTCTTCATTATTTCTCTTCATATGAAAAGGATTAAAAGAAATTTGCAAGTAGATTGTCGACTTGATTCATGATGATGACTGCTAGCTAAGATGTTGAGATGATCAGTCTACTGTAGCTACTGTAGATATAACATGATTTGACGTCATTTTATCTGTGGCCAATGACCTTGAGCCTTCTTGATGGGCACTTCTAATGTAACTCTATGGCAGCACCCAAGGGGATAATTTTGGCAGGGACATAGGTTCCCCCCTCTACTGACTCCCCATCCTGCATGCGGGAGCGTAATCATCGCCTGACACTAATTAGCATAATGCAACGGACATAAATATCCCTAGAAAATATTCCTTTTCATGAAAATCACAAATGAAATATATTGAGACACAGCTTAGCCTTTTGTTAATCACCCTGTCATCTCAGATTTTCAAAATGTGCTTTACAGCCAAAGCTAGACAAGCATTTGTGTAAGTTCATCGATAGCCTAGCATAACATTATGCCTTGCTAGTAGCAGGCAACCTTGTCACAAATCAGAAAAGCAATCAAATTAAATTGTTTACCTTTGATGAACTTCGGATGTTTTCACTCACGAGACTCCCAGGTAGATAGCCAAAGTTCATTTTTTCCCAAAATATTATTTTTGTAGGCAAAATAGCCCCGTTTGTTCTTCACGTTTGGCTGAGAAATCGCCCGGAAATTGCAGTCGCAAAAACGCGAAAAATATTTCAAATTAGCTCCATAATATCGACAGAAACATGCCAAACGTTGTTTATAATCAATCCTCAAGGTGTTTTTCAAATATCTATTTGACAATATATCCGTTGGGACAATTCGTTTTTCAGTAGGACCGATTGGAGTAATGGCTACCTCTGTATTTTACGCGAGAGTCACCCTGGGAGCCATCAGGTGACGACTTACGCAATGTAGCCGCCTACGGCTATTCTTCAACATAAGTGTGTAAAACTACGTCACAATGCTGTAGACACCTTGGGGAATACGTAGAAAGCGTAAGCTGGTTGATAGCACATTCACAGCTCAATAGGGACTCATTGGAACGTAGCGCTTTCAAAATATGGGGCACTTCCGGATTGGATTTTTCTCAGGCTTTCGCCTGCAACATCAGTTCTGTTATACTCACAGACAATATCTTTACAGTTTTGGAAACGTTAGAGTGTTTCCTATCCAAAGCTGTCAATTAAATGCATATTCTAGCATCTTGTCCTGACAAAATATCCCGTCTAAAACGGGAATGTTTTTTTTCTTCAAAAAATGAAAATACTGCCCCTAGAGTCGCAACAGGTCCCCTTAAGTGACAGAACACTCTGCCAATCATGACGCAACTAGAGAACATTACCAACCACTGGCTGCCTCACCACCACAAAAATCACTGAGCTAAGCCAAAACACCAGCATTCTGGAGCTGCCTTACTCAAGAAAGCAGAAAAGAGACCAGGTTGGTATGGAGGCTTTATTCACTCAATGATTATTTATTTTTTACATTGTTTTCAAACTGATATGTGACACGTATTGATGCTAAAATAACATGCAAAACAAGCAACCCAAAACATTTAGCTAAAAATGTGGAGCTCAGAATGCACCACCTGCCACTGGCCCTACGTTACCTAAGCCCTTTATTTAAATTGTTTTATTTCACCTTTATTTAACCAGGTATGCCAGTTGAGAACAAGGTCTCATTTACAACGGTGATCTGGCCAAGATAAAGCAATGCAGTGTGACAAAAAACAACAACACAGAGTTACACGTGTACAGTCAACAAAAGTACAGTCATTTAGCAAATGAACACTGGAGTGATAGATGTGCAAGTAGAAATACTGGTGTGCAAAATAGCAAAAAAAGTAAACAAAAACAATATGGGGATGAGGTAGGTAATTGGATGGGCTATTTACAGATGGGCTGTGTACAGCTGCAGCAATCGGTAAGCAGCTAAGATAGCTGATGCTTAAAGTTAGTGAGGGAGATATAAGTCTCCAACTTCAGCGATTCGTACCAGTCGTTGGCAGCAGAGAACTGGAAGGAAAGGCGGCCAAAGGAGATGTTGGCTTTGGGGATGACCAGTGAGATATACCTGCTGGAGCGCCTGCTACGGGTGGGTGTTGTTATGGTGACCAGTGAGCTGAGATAAACTTTCCCTAGCAAAGACTTATGCGTCTGGCAAAGAATATGTAGCAAGGGCCAGCCGACGAGAGCATACAGGTCTCAGTGGTTGGGTGGTATATGGGGCTTTGGTGACCAAAAGGATGGCACTGTGATAGACTGCATCCAGTTTGCTGAGTAGAGTGTTGGAGGCTATTTTGTAAATGACATCGCCGAAGTCGAGGATCGGTAGGATAGTCAGTTTTACGAGGGTATGTTTGGCAGTGTGAGTGAAGGATGCTTTGTTGCGAAATATGAAGGCGATTCTAGATTTAATTTTGGATTGGAGATGCTTAATATGAGTCTGGAAGGAGAGTTTACAGTCTAGCCAGACACCTAGGTATTTGTAGTTGTTCACATATTTGTCCACATAAGTCAGAACCGTCCAGAATAGTAATGCTAGTCGGGCGAGCGAGTGCGGGCAGCGATCTGTTGAAGAGCATGCATTTAGTTTTACTAGCGTTTAAGAGAAGTTGGAGGCCACGGAAGGAGAGTTGTATGGCATTGAAGCTTGTTTGGAGGTTCGCTAACACAGTGTCCGAAGAAGAGCCAGATGTATACAGAATGGTGTTGTCTGGGTAGAGGTGGATCAAGGAATCACCCAGCAGCAAGAGCGACATCGTTGATATATACAGAGAAAATAGTTGCCCCGAGAGTTGAACCCTGTAGGTACCCCCATAGAGACTGCCAGAGATCCGGACAACAGGCCCTCTGATTTGACACACTGAACTCTATCTGAGAAGTAGTTGGTGAACCAGGCGAGGCAGTCATTTGAGAAACCAAGGCTGTTGAGTCTTCCGATAAGAATACAGTGATTAACAGAGTTGAAAGCCTTGGCCAGGTCGATGAAGACGGCTGCACAGTACTGTCTTTTATTGATGGTGGTTATGATATCGTTTAGTATCTTGATCGTGGCTGAGGTGCACCCATGACCAGCTCAGAAACCAGATTGCACAGCGGAGAATGTACAGTGGGATTCGAAATGGTCAGTGATCTGTTTGTTAACTTAGCTTTCGAAGACTTTAGAAAGGCAGGGCAGGATGAATAAAGGTCTGTAACTTTTTGGGTCTAGAGTGTCACCCCCTTTGAAGAGGTGGATGACTGCGGCAGCTTTCCAATATTTAGGAATCTCGGAAGATACGAAAGAGAGGTTGAACAGACTGGTAATAAGGGTTGCAACAATGCTGGCAAATCATTTTAGAAAGAGAGGGTCCATCGGTGGTGACCTTGTTTCCTAGCCTCAGTGCAGTGGGCAGCTGGGAGGAGGTGTTCTTATTCTCCATGGTCTTTACAGTGTCCCAAAACATTTTAGAGTTAGAGTTACAGGATGCAAATTTCTGTTTTAAAAAGCTAGCTTTGTTTTCCTAACTGACTGTGTGTATTGGTTCCTGACTTTCCTGAACAGTTGCATATCGCAGGGACTATTCGATGCTAGTGCAGTCCGCCACAGGATGTTTTTGTGCTGGTCGAGGGCAGTCAGGTCTCGAGTGAACCAAGGGCTATATCTGTTCTTAGTTCTACATTTCTTGAAAGGGGCATGCTTATTTAAGATGGTGAGGAAATTACTTTTAAAGAACAACCAGGCATCCTCTACTGACGGGATGAGGTCAATATCCTTCCAGGATACCCGGGCTAGGTTGATTAGAAAGGTCTGCTCGCAGAAGGGTTTTAGGGAGCATTGGACAGTGATGAGTGGTGTTTGTTTGACCGCAGACCCATAACGGATGCAGGCAATGAGGCAGTGATCGCTGAGATCCTGATTGAAAACAGCAGAGGTGTATTTGGAGGGCAAGTTGGTCAGGATAATATCAATGAGGGTGCCCATGTTTACGGATTTAGGGTTGTACCTGATCATTTGTGTGAGATTGAGGGCATCTAGCTTAGATTGTAGGACGACCGGGGTGTTAAGCATATCCCAGTTTAGGTCACCTAACAGAACAAACTCTGAAGATAGATGGGGGCAATCAATTCACGTATGGTGTCCAGGGCACAGCTGGGAGCTGAGGGGGGTTTCTAACAGGTGGCAACAGTGAGAAACTTATTTCTGGAGAGATTCATTTTTAACATTTGAAGCTCGAACTGTTTGGCCATAGACCTGGAAAGTATGACAGCCTGCGAAGATCTAACTCTGCATTAGATTGCAACTCCTCCCCCTTTGGCAGTTTTATCTTGACGGAAAATGTTGTAGTTGGGGATGGAAATCTCAGAATTTTTGCTGGCCTTCTTAAGCCAGGATTCAAAAACAGCAAGGACATCAGGGTTAGCTGAGTGTGCTAAAGCAGTCAGTAAAACAAACTTAGGGAGGAGGCTTCTGATGTTAGAATGCATGAAACCAAGGATTTTACGGTTATGTTCCTTCAGCCCTATGTTCCATCAGCCCTATGTTCCATCAGCCCTATGTTCCCTCAGCCCTATGTTCTCTCAGCCCTATGTTCCCTCAGTACCCACAGAATCACCTTTATTCGCCAAATGAATTTGCATGTACAGGAATTTGACTCTGAAATAGTGCTGCTACAATAAACAGAATATACAGACAAAATATTTAGACACATCACAATCCACATACAGTATGTACATGAAGCTAAACACTACAGGCTACACTATGAACACTGAAGCTAAAAACTACAGGCTACACTATGAACTCTGAAGCTAAAGACTACAGGCTACACTATGAACTCTGAAGTTAAAGACTACAGGCTACACTATGAACACTGAAGCTAAAGACTACAGGCTACAATATGAACACTGAAGCTAAAGACTACAGGCTACATTATGAACATTGAAGCTAAAGACTACAGGCTACACTATAAACACTGATGCTAAAGACTACAGGCTACACTATGAACACTGAAGCTAAAGACTACAGGCTACACTGTGAGCACTGAAGCTAAATACTACAGGCTACACTATAAACAGGCTACACTAAAAACACTGAAGCTAAAGACTACAGACTACAATATGAAAACTGAAGCTAAAGACTACAGGCTACACTATGAACACTGAAGCTAAAGACTGCAGGCTACACTATGAACACTGTAAGCTAAATTATAACTGTGCGTGTAGAGATGTATGAATAAAACATTTTTAAAGGTTGAGCATACAAAATATTAAGAACACCTGCTCTTTCAATGACATAGACTGACCAGGTGAATCCAGGCGAAAGCTATGATCCCTTATTGATATCACCTGTTAAATCAACTTTAATCAGTGTCAATGAAGGGGAGGAGACATGTTGAAGATGGATTTTTAAGCATTGAGGAGATGGGGACATATATTGTGCATGTGTGTCATTCAGAGGGTGAACGGGCAAGATTTAAGTGCTGTAGAACGGGGTATGGTAGTAGGTGCCAGGTGCACCAGTTTGTGTCAAGAAGGCAACCCAGCTCGGATTTTCAAGCTCAACAGTTTCCCGTGTGTATCAAGAATGGTCCACCACCCAAAGGACATGCAACCAACTTAACACAACTTTGGGAAGCATTGGAGTCAACATGGGCCAGCATCCCTGTGGAACGCTTTCGACACCTTGCAGAGTCCATGCCCCGACGAATTGAAGCTGTTCTGTACAAAAATTCGCTTTTTGGTCTTAATTTAAGGTTAGGGTTAGGCATAAGGTTAGCAGTGTGGTTCATTTTAGAGTTTAGGTTAGGGTTAGGATTCAAATACAAATGTAAGAGGAGAAATTGTAGAACTGGGTGAGGTTTATGACTTTGTGTCTATAGAAGCTAGGGATGACCCAGAAGCAGCTCAGGGTGAAGGGTCAATGGGGTTGTCTTCACGTTTTGCTGCACGCGACTTCTGAATCTTCATGTTGTCGCACTGTCTCCATCCACCTTGTAATTCAATATTTGCCATGTTTGGAAATATATTGGTGGAAGCACTTAATGTCCCTCTATGCACATTAAACATGTTTTCAGCTGCAGGCAGTTTAAATGTACTTTATCTATCTGTAAGATTGATGGAAGAATACATCAAACATTATTTCAGAAATATCCTGACTTCATTAAATCATACAAACTCCAAAAATGCTTGCTATTTCAGCTGAACCTACTTCTGTTCTGATGACACAAATAGAGACAAATGTTCTTATTGGGAAACACTATCAATATACATCCCACAAGGTGGCAGTATTTCTTACCATTAATAGCACCATAACAAGGCAGCTTGCCTAAACTGCAACTCCACAACTCACTTCCCTGAGCTCCAATTCCTCCCACACATATCTCACATCTGAGTGCAAGAAGGATCTTGTTAACATGCCTGTTTACTTTACTTTCCTTGCAACCACGTCAGTCTTAACTGCCTTCTGTTGAAAAGACATAGACTTTGACTGAAAGGAACTCTTGACTGATGAGTCTGAAGTCACTGTAGGATTTATACCCCCCCCCCCCCCCCCCCCACCCACCCTCCCCGCAATGGTTTCAGTCTCTCAGTGAAGAGAGAGAGAGAGAGAGAGAGAGAGAGAGAGAGAGAGAGAGAGAGAGAGAGAGAGAGAGAGAGAGAGAGAGAAAGAGAAAGAGAGAGAGAGTGTAATTCTACGCAAACGTCAGATGCACTTAGGATTATCCTCAACAGACGTTCTTGAGCAGTGAAAATACAGTAACTCCCCCATGCCACGCCCCCCTAGTAGCCTAGTGGTTAGAGCGTTGGACTAGTAATCGAAAGGTTGCCAGATCAAATCCCCGAGCTGACAAGGTAAAAAACCTGTCATTCTGCCCCTGCACAAGGCAGTTAACCCACTGTTCCTAGGCCGTCATTGACTTACCTAGAATTTTTTTTTTTTTAATTGCTCTATAGAAGTGTCTTCTTGGACGCTTGTCAAGTCATTCTGGGGATGCGGAATAGCTCAGGATTTTCTATACAACTCACAATTGAGATGATTTCATCTCCAGCCTTGAGCATGGATAGAATATACATATTTTAATTTAAAGACTTTTGAGAAAGTTACCGGACATCCATCTACAGTTGAAGTCGGAAGTTTACATACACTTAGGTTGGAGTCATTAAAAAAAATCAACCACTCCACAAATTTCTTGTTAACAAACTATAGTTTTGGCAAGTCAGTTAGGACATCTACTTTGTGCATGACACAAGTAATTTTTCCAACAATTGTTTACAGACAGATTATTTCACTCATAATTCACTGTATCACAATTCCAATGGGTCAGAAGTTTACGTACACTAAATTGACTGTGCCTTTAAACAGCTTGGACAAATCCAGAAAATGATGTCATGGCTGTAGAAGCTTCTGATAGGCTAATTGACATCATTTGAGTCAATTGGAGGTGTACCTGTGGATGTATTTCAAGGCCTACCTACAAACTCAGTGCCTCTTTGCTTGACATCATGGGAAAATCAAAAGAAATCAGCCATATCCTCAGAAAATAATTTGTAGATCTCCACAAGTCTGGGTCATCCTTGAGAGCAATTTCCAAAGGCACCACGTTCATCTGTACAAACAATAGTACCCAAGTATAAACACCATGGGACCACGCAGCAGTCATACCGCTCAGGAAGGAGACACGTTCTGTCTCCTACAGATAAACGTACTTTAGTTCGAAAAGTGCAAATCAATCCCAGAACAACAGCAAAGGACCTTGTGAAGATGCTGGAGGAAACAGGTACAAAAATATCTATATCCACAGTAAAAACGAGTCCTATATTGACATAAACTGAGAGTCCGCTCAGCAAGAAAGAAGCCACTGCTCCAAAACTGCCATAAAAAAGCCAGACTACAGTTTGCAACTGCACATGGGGACAAAGATCATACTTTTTGGAGAAATGTCCTCTGGTCTGATGAAACAAAAATAGAACTGTTTGGCCATAATGACCATTGTTACGTTTGGAGGAAAAAGGGGGAGGCTTGCAAGCCGAAGAACACCATCCCAACCGTGAAGCACAGGGGTGGCAGCATCATGTTGTGGGGGTGCTTTGCTTCAGGAGGGACTGGTGCACTTCACAAAATAGATGGCTTCATGAGGAAGGACAATTATGTGGATATATTGAAGCAACATCTCAAGACATCAGTCAGGAATTTACAGCTTGGTCGCAAATGGGTCTTCCAAATGGACAATGGCCGCAAGCATACTTCCAAAGTTGTGGCAAAATGGCTTAAGGACAACAAAGTCAAGGTATTGGAGTGGCCATCACAAAGCCATGACCTCAAGCCTATAGAACATTTGTGGGCAGAACTGAAAAGCGTGTGCGAGCAAAGAGGCCTACAAACCTGACTCAGTTACACCAGCTCTGTCAGGAGGAATGGGCCAAAATTCACCCAACTTATTGTGGGAAGCTTGTGGAAGGAACATTTGACCCAACTTAAACAATTTAAAGGCAATGCTACCAAATACTATGAGTGTATGTAAACTTCTGTCCCACTGAGAATGTGATGAAAGAAATAAAAGCTGAAAGAAATAATTATCTCTACTATTATTCTGACATTTCACATTCTTAAAATATAGTGGTGCTCCTAACTGACCTAAGACAGGGAATATTTACTATGATTAAAAGTCAGGAATTGTGAAAAACTGACTTTAAATGCATTTGGCAAAGGTGTATGTAAACTTTCGACTTCAACTGTCAGTCTCGCTAGCTCTAAGACAAATGGATCCATGAATGCAGTCACGTTTTATTTCAAGAAGAGTGAATGTCTCAACGTTTGTTCTAAACTCTAGTGTGTCTATAAAGAGAGGAAACCGAGTTGCTCTCACAAACTCCTGTACAAACATTGTCTGTGGGCTCCAGTTACACAGTCGGAGACTGTGTGTGTGTGTGTGTGTGTGTGTGTGTGTGTGTGTGTGTGTGTGTGTGTGTGTGTGTGTGTGTGTGTGTGTGTGTGTGTGTGTGTGTGTGTGTGTGTGTGTGTGTGTGATTGTGTGTGTGTGTGATTGTGTGTGTGTGTGTGTGTGTGTGTGTGTGTGTGTGTGTGTGTGTGTGTGTGTGTGTGTGTGTGTGTGTGTGTGTGTGTGTGTGTGTAATAAAAATCTAGCCAAAAGTGTCTGTTTTCTCTGCTGTAGTCCACAGCTGGAAGTCTGATCGAGTCTGCGTCAAAGCTATAGCACAACCTTCCTTCCTCCTACACAGGAAATTGCATTTCCCACTTTCTGCCAAGCAGAGGAGTGAGGTGGGTGGGGTTGTGAGCCTGGGGGGAGGAGGGTGGTTCTAAGCAGAAACAGAGCGAGCCCCATTTCGTATTACATACGAATACAGAAAAAAGAAAAGGGAATCCTGAGCTGAGGCTCTTTACTTCGGGAGACATTTAACTGTTTTTTATGGAGACTGCTGGTCTGGAAAATGAAGATCTCTTCTGTGGTCATAGTTCTCCTGACTAAAGCGTTCATTGGAGGTAAGCAACTTTTCTATTTAGTTAACTTGGTTAAAATGGAAAATAGTGTTTTTAGGTCATGCTATGAAATTTGGCAATACCTTGAAGAGTTATGTGTTGATGGAGAGAGAGAGAGAGAGAGAGAATGTCATAATAAAAGATTGGGAAAACTTTTATGAAATGAGTAAGTGTTAGAAAACACATTCCACATGACATGCATTTGAATCAGTAAATAATGGGTTTTCCCTCATCTTTGTTAAAAACAAAATTTACTCTGGTTTGTGTGACTTTTTCATAAGATGCAGCTTAATACTTTAGCTAAATAAATATATCTAGCAAATTATAGATTTTATCTAGAGATGAATAGTTCCCTTCTTAGTGGCTTGATGGCTTTGTGTGTCATAGAAATATACTTACTGCAAATGGAAAGTTATGAAATTACTTGAAAAACCAGATGTTGCTTTTGTCATGAAACAGGCCATAAAGTCTGGTCCTTAATATTTCTTCCACTTAAAATGGACATATGCTGGCACTTGAGCCAAACACCACTTTCAGATGTCTCATCCACAAACATTAACACAGTAGGAAAGAGATAATTGGGAACACCTTCCTAATATTGAGTTGCACCACCTTTTGCCTTCAGAACAGCTTCAATTCGTCGGGGCATGAACTCTACAAGGTGTCGAAAGCGTTCCACAGGGATGCTGGACCATGTTGACTCCAATTCTTCCCACAGTTGTGTCAAGTTGGCTGGATGTCCCTTGGGTGGTGGACCGTTCTTGATACACACGGGAAACTGTTGAGTGTGACAAACCACGCTCAAACTGGTGTGCCTGGATCCAACTACTATATCCCATTCAAAGGCTCTGAATGGCACACATACGCAATCCATGTCTCAGTTGTCTCAAGGCTTAAACATCCTTCTTTAACCTATCACATCCCCTTGATCTACACTAATTGAAGTGGAATTGAAGGTGACATCAATAAGGGATCATAGCTTTCACTTGGATTCACCTGGTCAGTCTATGTCATGGAAAGAGCCAGTGTTCCTTAATTTTTGTCTACTCAGTGTTTATTTACTGTACATACCCTTTGTGTACTATATATTTCAGAAGTGTGCCAGGCCATCAACATCACTGTCACCCCCTCCCCGTTTACGGTGGCCCAGGAGGGCGAGAACGTCACCCTGACCTGCCAGGTGTCCCAGAGACGTCGCTCCAGCAGCCTGCCCGTAGTCAAATGGACATTCCTGCCGGAACGTTCTTCAAGCGACAAAGAGTTCCTCATCGCCAGGGTCAACATGAGAAAGGCCAGGTTCTATGGGGACTATACCAAGAGCTTCCCCTGGCCTAAGTTGAAGCTGACAGTGGTCAAGCAGGGGAAGATTTTCGACCTGCTCATTATGAACATCTCAGTGGAGGACCGCGGACTCTACATATGCCGGGTGCAGGAGTTCAAGAAGCACCAGAACCGATGGAAGGCATCAACAAACTGTACGGCCGCCACCGAGCTTAGAGGTAACTATGGCTTTAGGTGTAGCACTGTCTGTGGTGCAGTAGAATAGAAATTATGCAGTTGGTGGTAGTAGTAGCAGTAGCAGCAGTAGCAGTAGCAGTAGCAGTAGCAGTAGCAGTAGTAGTAGTAGTAGTAGTAGTACAGTGGTATAAGTAGTAATAGTAGCAGTAATAGTAGTAGTAGTAGTAGTACAGTGTTATTAGTAGTAATAGTAGCAGTAATAGTAGTAGTAGTAGTAGTACAGTGGTATAAGTAGTAATAGTAGCAGTAATAGTAGTAGTAGTAGTAGTACAGTGGTATAAGTAGTAATAGTAGCAGTAATAGTAGTAGTAGTAGTAGTACAGCGGTATTAGTAGTAGCAGTAGTAGCAGTGGTGGTAGCAGTAGTAGAAGTACATTTACATTGATATTTAATTATTTAGCAGACGCTCTTATCCAGAGCGACTTACAGTTAGTGCATTCATCTTAAGATAGCTAGGTGGGACAACCACATATCTCAGGCATAGTAAGTACATTTTTCCTCAATAAAGTAGCTATCAGCAAAGTCAGTGCAAGTAGTAGCAGTAGTATTAGTAGTAGTAGAAGTAGTAGTGTAGTACAGTGGAAATATTAGTAGTAGCAGTAGTAGTAGTAGTAGTAGTAGTAGCAGTAGTACTATCAGTAGTAGCAGTAGCAGGAGTAATAGCAATAGCAGTAGCAGTTGTAGTAGTAGCAGCAGTAGTAGCAGTTTTAAGACGGCGCCGGAGAACAAGGCTGACGTTTTACGTATTCCTAACCAATTGTTTTTTTTGTTTGTTTCTTTGCGATGTTTGTAACTTAGTTTTCAACTTATTTTGCACATAATGTTGCTGCTACAGTCTCTTATGACCGAAAATAACTTCTGCACATCAGAACTGCGATTACTCACCATGGACTGGCAGAATCCCTTTTTTCCCCTTCATTTGCGTGAAGAGAAGGTCGGAGAAAAAGGGGCCAGAGGGCGGGCTGCCTTCTGAGAATTTGTAGGCGATCGAATAAACCCCCACTTCCTTCCATTCTGCTAGCAAACGTGCAATCTTTGGAAAATAAAATCGATGACCTGCGCGGAAGATTAAACTACTAACGGGACATTCAAAACTGCAATGTCTTATGCTTCACAGACTCGAAGCTGAACGACGACATTATCAACATACAGCTGTCTGGTTATATGCTTTATCGGCAGGATAGAACAGCCGTTGCCGCTTGGTAAGGCAAGGGGCAACGGACTATGTATTTTTGTAAATAACAGCTGGTGCACGATATCTAAGGAAGTCTCAAGGTTTTGCTCGAGAGTATCTCATGATAAGCTGTAGACCACAATATCTACCAAGATAATTTTCATCTGTGTTTTTCGTAGCTGTCTACATACCAGCACAGACTGATGCTGGCACTAAGACTGCACTCATAAGCAAACAGGAAAACACTCACCCAGAGGTGATGCTCCTAGTAGCCGGGGACTTTAATGCAGGGAAACTTAAATCCATCTTACCAAATTTCTATCAGCATGTTAAATGTGCAACCAGAGGGAAAAAACTCTGGACCACCTTTACTCCACACACAGAGACGCATACAAAACTCTCCCTCACCCTCCATTTGGCAAAACTGGCCATAATTCTATCCTCCTGATTCCTGCTACCAAGCAAAAATTAAAGCATTAAGCACCAGTGACTCGATCAATAAAAAAAAGTGGTCAGATGAAGCAGATGCTAAGCTACAGGACTGTTTTGGTAGCACAGGAGTACACCACATCAGTCATTGGCTTCATCAATAAGTGCATCGATGACATCATCCCCACAGTGACTGTACGTACATACTCCAACCAGAAGCCATGGATTACAGGCAACATCCGCACTGAGCTAAAGGCTAGAGCTTCCGCTTTCAAGGAGCGTTTCACTGACATTTTCAACCTCGCCTTGTCCGAGTCTGTAATACCAACATGTTTCAAGCAGACCACCATACCCACCTGTAGCACTCACATCTGTAGCCATGAAATGCTTTGAAAGGCTGGTCATGGCTCACATCAACATCATTATCCCAGAAACCCTAGACCCACTCCAATTTGCATACCACCCTAACATGTCCACATCTGATGTAATCTCTATTGCACTCCACACTGCCCTTTCTCACCTGGACAAAAGGAACACCTATGTGAGAATGCTATTCATTGACTACAGCTCAGCGTTCAACACCATAATGCCCTCAAAGCTCATCATTAAGCTAAGGACCCTGGGACTAAACACCTCCCTCTGCAGCTGGATCAGTGATAGGCCTGATCACCGACAATGACGAGACAGCCTATAGGGAGGATGTCAGAGACCTGGCCATGTGGTGCCAGGACAACAACCTCTCCCTCAACGTGATGGACTACAGGAAAAAGAGGACCGAGCATGCCCCCATTCTCATGGACAGGGCTGTAGTGGAGCAGGTTGAGAGCAGTTTGACTGCAAGGCACTACAGAGGGTAGTGCGTACAGCCCAGTGCATCACTGGGGCCAAGCTTCCTGCCATCCAGGACCTCTATACCAGGCAGTGTCAGAGGAAGGCCCTAAAAATTGCCAAAGACTCCAGCCACCCTAGTCAGAGACTGCTCTCTCTGCTACCACACGGCAAGCGGTACCGGAGTGCCACGTCTAGGTCCAAGAGGCTTCTAAACAGCTTCTACCCCCAAGCCATAAGACTCCTGAACAATTAATCAAATGGCTACCCAGACTATTTGCATTGCCCCCTCACCCCCCACCCATATTTTACACCGCTGCTACTCTCTGTTGTTATTATCTATGCATAGTCACTTTAATAACTCTTTCTACATGTACATATTACCTCAACTAACCGGTACCCCCACATATTGACTCTGTACCGGTACCCCCCTGTATATAGTCTTTCTATTGTTATTTTACTGCTGCTCTTTAATTACTTGTTACTTTTATTTCTTATTCTTATTCGTGTTGATTTTTGTATTTTTTTAACTGCATTGTTGCTTAGGGCTCATAAGTAAGAATTTCACTGTAAGGTTGTATTCGGCACATGTGACTAATACAATTTGACTTGATTTGATTAGTAGTAGTAGTAGTAGTACAGTGGTATTATTAGTAGTAGTAGTAGCAACAGTACAAGTAGTAGTAGTATTAGTAACAGTAGTACAGTGTTGTTATTAGAAGTAGTAGTAGTAGTAGTAGTAGTACAGTGGTATCATTAGTAGTAGTAGTAGCAACAGTACAAGTAGTAGTAGTATTAGTAATAGTAGTACAGTGTTGTTATTAGAAGTAGTAGTAGTAGTAGCATCAGTAGTAGCAGTAGCAGTAGCAGTAGTAGTAGTAGCAGTAGTAGTAGTATCAGTAGTAGCAATAGCAGTAGCAGTAGCAGTAGCAGTAGTAGTAGTAGCAGTAGTAGTAGTATCAGTAGTAGCAATAGCAGTAGCAGTATCAGTAGTAGTAGTAGTAGTAGTAGCAGTAGCAGAAGTAGTAGTTGCAGTAGTAGCAATAGCAGTAGTACTGTAGTAGTAGTAGCAGTAGTAGTGTAGTAGTAGTAGTAGTAGTAGTAGCAGCAGTAGAAGTGTAGTAGTAGTGTCAGTATCAGTAGCAGTAGTAGTGTAGTAGTAGCAGTAATATCAGTAGCAGCAGTAGTAATGTAGTAGCAGTATCAGTAGCAGAGGTAGTAGTAGCAGTAGCAGCAGAAGTAGTAGTAGCAGTAGCAGCAGCAGTAGTAGTAGTAGCAGTATTAGTAGTAGCAGTAGTATCAGTAGTAGTAGTAATAGTAGTAGTAGCAGTAGCAGCAGCAGTAGTGTTAGTATGAGTGCTAGTAGTAGTAGTAGTAGTAGCAGTATCAGTAGGAGTGTAGCAGTAGTAGTAGCAGTAGCAGTAGTAGTGTAGTAGTTGTTGTTGTAGTATTAGTAGTATTGGTAATAATAGTAGTAGTAGTAGTAGCAGCAGTAGCAGGAGTAGTAGTATTAGTTGTAGCAGCAGTAGTAGTGTAGTAGTAGTAGTAGTAGTAGTAGTAGCAGTAGCAGTAGTAGTGTAGTAGTAGTAGTATAGGTAGTAATAGTAGCAGTAGTGGTAGTGGTAGTAGTATTGGTAGTAGCAGCAGTAGTGGGGTAGTAGTAGCAGTAGCAGTAGCAGTAGTAGTGTAGTAGTAGTAGTAATAGTAGCAGGAGTAGTAGTATTGGTAGTAGGAGCAGCAGTAGCAGTAGTAGTGTAGTACAGTGGAAACATTAGTACAGTGCTAATGATAGCTGGAACCAGAACTGGCTGACCTAGTTTCGTGTTTCATCGATCATGAGAAGGAAGAGATTGTGTCATGTGTAAAGGTCATGTTTTCATTGTGGTAAGGAGTTCCATGGTTTTGAACAAGCTTGAAAAGAAGTGATACTTCATAGCGATGCTTCATGAGAGAGTATCTTGTCTTCTCTAAAGCTGATGTCAGCCCTTCTGATCTGCCAGTTCGATGCACAACATTCTGTGAAAGAATCTATGCAATATACACTGTAGCACAGCAGATGTAGCACAGCAGATGTAGCAAAGCAGATGTAGCACAGCATATGTAGCACAGCAGATGTAGCACAGCAGATGTAGCAAAGCAGATGTAGCACAGCAGATGTAGCACAGCAGATGTAGCAAAGCAGATGTAGCAAAGCAGATGTAGCACAGCATATGTAGCACAGCAGATGTAGCACAGCAGATGTAGCACAGCATATGTAGCACAGCAGATGTAGCACAGCAGATGTAGCAAAGCAGATGTAGCACAGCAGATGTAGCACAGCAGATGTAGCACAGCATATGTAGCACAGCAGATGTAGCACAGCAGATGTAGCAAAGCAGATATAGGAAAGCAGATCTATTACAGCAGATGTAGCACAGCAGATGTAGCACAGCAGATGTATCACAGCAGATGTAGTAAAGCAGATATAGGAAAGCAGATGTATTACAGCAGATGTAGCACAGCAGATATAGGAAAGCAGATGTATTACAGCAGATATAGCACAGCAGATGTAGCACAGCAGATATAGGAAAGCAGATGTATTACAGCAGATGTAGCACAGCAGATGTAGCAAAGCAGATGTAGGAAAGCAGATGTATTACAGCAGATGTAGCACAGCAGATGTAGCACAGCAGATGTAGCACAGCAGATGTAGGAAAGCAGATGTATTACAGCAGATGTAGCACAGCAGATGTAGCACAGCAGATGTAGCACAGCAGATGTAGGAAAGCAGATGTATTACAGCAGATGTAGCACAGCAGATGTAGCACAGCAGATATAGGAAAGCAGATGTATTACAGCAGATGTAGCACAGCAGATGAAGCACAGCAGATATAGCACAGCAGATGTAGCACAGCAGATGTAGGAAAGCAGATGTATTACAGCAGATGTAGCACAGCAGATATAGCACAGCAGATGTAGCACAGCAGATGTAGGAAAGCAGATGTATTACAGCAGATGTAGCACAGCAGATATAGGAAAGTAGATATAACAAAGCAGATGTAGTAAAGTAGATATAACAAAGCAGATGTAGCAAAGTAGATATAACAAAGCAGATGTAGCAAAGCATATGTAGCACAGCAGATGTAGTAAAGTAAATATAACAAAGCAGATGTAGTAAAGTAGATGTAGTAAAGTAGATATAACAAAGCAGATATAGGAAAGTAGATATAACAAAGCAGATGTAGTAAAGTAGATATAACAAAGCAGATGTAGCAAAGCATATGTAGCACAGCAGATGTAGTAAAGTAGATATAACAAAGCAGATGTAGTAAAGTAGATGTAGTAAAGTAGATATAACAAAGCAGATGTAGTAAAGTAGATATAACAAAGCAGATGTAGTAAAGTAGATATAACAAAGCAGATGTAGCAAAGCAGATGTAGCAAAGCAGATGTAGTAAAGTAGATATAACAAAGCAGATGCAGTAAAGTAGATATAACAAAGCAGATGTAGCAAAGCAGATGTAGCACAGCAGATATAGTAAAGTAGATATAACAAAGCAGATGTAGCAAAGTAGATGTAGTAGATGAAAGTAGATGTAGCAAAGCAGATGCAGCTAAGCAGATGCATCCTTTCTTCCTAAGCTATTGTTTTGAGTAAATTGAAACAGAAGCAGATGTAGCAAAGCAGATGTAGTAAAGTAGATATAACAAAGCAGATGCAGTAAAGTAGATATAACAAAGCAGATGTAGCAAAGTAGATATAGTAAAGTAGATATAACAAAGCAGATGTAGCACAGCAGATATAGTAAAGTAGATATAACAAAGCAGATGTAGCAAAGTAGATATAGTAAAGTAGATATAACAAAGCAGATGTAGCAAAGTAGATATAGTAAAGTAGATATAACAAAGCAGATGTAGCAAAGTAGATATAGTAAAGTAGATATAACAAAGCAGATGTAGCAAAGTAGATATAGTAAAGTAGATATAACAAAGCAGATGTAGCAAAGTAGATATAGTAAAGTAGATATAACAAAGCAGATGTAGCACAGCAGATATAGTAAAGTAGATATAACAAAGCAGATGTAGCAAAGCAGATGTAGCACAGCAGATATAGTAAAGTAGATATAACAAAGCAGATGTAGCACAGCAGATATAGTAAAGTAGATATAACAAAGCAGATGTAGCACAGCAGATATAGTAAAGTAGATATAACAAAGCAGATGTAGCAAAGTAGATGTAGTAGATGAAAGTAGATGTAGCAAAGCAGATGCAGCTAAGCAGATGCATCCTTTCTTCCTAAGCTATTGTTTTGAGTAAATTGAAACTTAACCCGTTTTTTCCATGAAATCATTTGTGCCGGCTGTGGCATTTGACTGTCCTGTCTGAGCCCAGGCAGACAGACTGGCGGAACAGCCGAGGTAAGGGAACACTGGCACCATCACCACCAAACACATTTTGACTTTGGCTATAGCCAGGATTTTCCCTGCGTATTATACACACATACAATTGTGGCTAGAAGTTAGTGAACTCAACAGTGAGAGAACAAGAGATAGTTGTAGTATGAGACTGCCCAACGTTGGTTGCCTAGACAACTGCATAGTAATGTGTAAACACACTCATTTTGCATTTACAGATGCTCTTATTGAGAGAGACTTACAGGAGCAATTGGGGTTATGTGCCTTGCTCAAGGGCACGTCAACAGATTGTTTCACTCCACAGCTAGTTTGAAATGTCGCCAACGGTGCTATCGAATGAGATCCTTTCCTATAGCTCATTTGGCTCATGTTAGAGCTGGGAATTTCCAGGGACCACAAAACGTAGGTGCCGATACAATATGTATTGTGATTCTCCCGATTCTCCCTATTCTACATGTGTTGCAATTTGATAATGTGATTTTATTGCGATTTCATGTCAGAGGTCGGAGGCAGAGCAGTTACCATACCAGGCAGTGATGCAACCCGTCAGGATGCTCTCGATGGTGCAGCTGTAAAACGTTTTGAGGATGCCAAATATTTTCAGTCTCGAGAGGGGGAATAGCTTTTGTCATGCCCTCTTCACGACAAAATCTTGGTGTGCTTGGACCATAATAGTTTGTTGGTGATGTGGACACCAAGGAACTTGAAGCTCTCAACCTGCTCCAATACAGCCCCGTTGATGAAAATGGGGGTGAGCTCTGTCCTCCTTTTCCTGTAGTCCGCGATCATCTCCTTTGTCTTGATCACTTTGAGGGAGAGGTTGTTGTCCTTGCACCACACAGTCAGGTCTCTGACCTCCTCCCTTTAGGCTGTCTCGTTGTTGTCGGTGATCAGGCCTACCACTGTTGTGTCATCAGCTAATGAAGGTGTTGGAGTCGTGCCTGGCCGTGCAGTCATGAGTGAACAGGGAGGACAGGAGGGGACTGAGCACGCACCCTTGAGGGGCCCCCGTGTTGAGGATCAGCGTGGTGGATGTGTTGTTACCTACCCTTACCACCTCGGGGCGGCCCGTCAGGATGTCCAGGATCAAGTTGCAGAGGGAGGTGTTTAGCCCAGGGTCCTTAGCTTACTGATGAGCTTTGAGGGCACTATTATGCTGAACGCTGAGCTGTAGTCAATGAATCGCATTCTCACACAGGTGTTCCTTTTGTGCAGGTGTGAAAGGGCAGTGTGGAGTGCAATAGAGATTGCATCATCTGTCTATCTGTTGGTGCGGTATGCAAATTGGAGTCGGTCTAGGGTGTCTGGGATGATGGTGTTGATGTGAGCCATGACCAGGGTTTCAAAGCATTTCATGACTACAGAAGTGAGTGCTACGGGTCGATAGTCATTTTGGCAGGTTACCTTAATGTTCTTGGGGACAGGCACCATGGTGGTCTGCTTGAAACATGTTGGTATTACAGACTCAGACAGGGAGAGTTTGAAAATGTCGGTGACGACACTTACCAGTTGGTCAGCGCACGCTCGGGGCCTCACACGGTGAAAGAGGATGATGCAAAGAAGATGGAGAAAAGTGAAGAAAGAGGATGTTAAAGGGAAGGATGTTTTGAAGGTTTTTGTGATGAGGACCTTTGTGTGGATCATCACTGCATACTGGTATTCATTTATTTTCTTTTTTTCTTTACATTGGATGAATACTCTGACGTAGCCCAAAGTGACCCATTGAATTGGTCTATTGATTGCTGAAGACAGTATTTATCCCAGAATGCAAATCTGTCTTAGGGATGCTATTCATTCGATCTGTGTACCGTCACTGTGTGAGGATATAATGAGAGACTTCCTATCAAAAATAAAGGGGGAGCACATATGAATGGAATCAATTGAACAGTGAGAGACATTTCTTTGGCTCCAAGCAGTGCTGCAGATTCAGATGATTCATAGTATTCCAGAATGTGCAGCTGGCCTTTTGGCTCAGTGCACATTCATAATGTCCTATTGAAGTCATACTATATGATTCATGGCAAAGAAGAGTCTTCTGCACCACGATACTGATTTCTGATGGCCACTATCAAGTATATCCGGTATTCATCAATCAGACTTGGGAACCAAGAACACATGATTGAGTGTAACTTCACCTAGATAGGAACAAGCTATAGAATTTACAGTAAAAAAAATATGTGTGGCTAAAAAAGTACATGGCAAACACAACTACAGCAAATACTGAGCCAAGACTCATAGCTCGCTGTCATCTACCTCAGACTAATGTTTCAAAATAGTTGAATGTAAGCCATAATTATGGTCGGCACAGACAAAGCAAGTGCTGCTGGTTTAGCATCAAGGGAAATACTCTAGAGGTAACCCCAGCGTAAGGGTCAGTGCTATCCGGGTTCCTTGGAACATCCCTACTCCAAACCTGACGCTAACCTTAACCATAACCTTAACCATAACCCTTACCTAAACCTAACCTTAACCCTTACCTTGACCATTTTGCATTTCAACTTCAATGTGGGTTCCCAATGATCTTGGATGGCACAGACCCAGTTTAAACCCTAAACGTGCAGCACACCCAGACACCCAGCCAGGCTTCAGCCCAGTAACCCTGGAGATCTGGTGGCTAGCTAAGCTAAGGATGGCTGCTATGTGTGACAGAGGCTGTTGTCAGCTGCTCGCGGTTTAGGGTATTTCAGGACGACTCGGTGGGTGTTAGCTACCACTAGCCAGTGATTCAGGAAGAGGATCCAGAGGAGAGGATAACCTCAATGCTGTCGTCCTACGCCGAGCCACGTACAATTAGATGTATTGCAAATGTATAATCAGGCAGGACGGTTGACACACTGATGATCGTGGACTTTCCCTGGTTTCCTTTCAGTGCATGTCCTACCAGCGACCACGGCCAAGGAGAGTCTGTGGAGCCTGTTTGAAGGTAAGAACGTGACTCTCTGGTTCTCTGCATTGTACTTGACTAAAATAGCGCAACAACAAGAAATAGGTCATAAATGGCAAAGATATTTCTGCATAAGTGACAAACAACTGAGACATGAGTCTTCAGGGTTGTAGGATATTATGACTGTGACTAATCTGGTCGGTTTTGTGTGTTTCAGACGTGTACCTGTGCGCTGTACTGATCTGCTCTGTGGGACTGGTGTGCATGTGCATGTTCACCGTGGCGGTGACCTGCCAATATGTTCAGAGGAAGAAGAAGTTAAAAGGTGAGTAAACACTCTATCCCTGCTCCTTCCCATCCAACACTGAAAGCCCTCATCTGGGCCATATTACCAGATCATTTAAAGATAATGGACTCTGATATGTAAAGCCAAGGCATGATTTTGATGACACGGCAGAATGTTTTTTTGCCCCTCATGCGCTTATGTTTGTCTCATTGCCTCATAGACAACTACCATTTGGTCAAGAGCCTACAGAACAGGTAAGTTTCATCATTCAAACTCAAGTAACTATGACTTATACTGTACTTTTTAGCCACTATGGTACACACAGACTCTTTTCATGCATGACCGCGATGGCTACTTACATTTCCCTGCTCTAATTCTGCTGTAAACATGCCTGTCTGCTGTCTGCAGTTCAGGGGAGACGGTGACCAGTCTAGTCAGTGTGTCTCCTGCTCTGCCCAAAAAGCAGAGGAGGTACAGGAGGAAACGAAGCAAAGCCCAGTCAGAGATACCACCAGAGATACCAGTTAAAGGTAAACAGACAGTCTCTCAACAACATCATACATCTGTATCACATTTTCCCTTACCCAAGCATGTATGTTTACTCAGAAGCCTATCTTCATACGCACAGTTGGGTATGTGGTCTGGGGCATCAGAGCATAAAGGAGTTCTGAACATTCTGTTTCCTGATGCTAGAGATGTTGTGAATTATCTATGAAACATTGCTTTACTTGCCACTACCTTTTGAGCCCATATATGGATCAACTGTACCGTACATGTGGGCATAGATAAACTGGAAATAGAGCAAAGCAACTTCTATATCAGTCTTTGTGATATCAGGGTGCTACCAGAAATAGTGCAAAGTTTATGGTCAACTAATCAAGTAAGAAAGCGGATTTGAAGAAAGTAACGTCTGTTCTTGATGATCATATTTTTGTTTCCCCTGGAGATGAATAGGCTGATGTTGGGCAGTTTTAAAGTGTTGCATCTGTCTCACAAGGAGTTCATGTCATGTCGTAGTAGTCTGAATGCCAACACACGTCAAACGTTGTATGTCTGTTCAACTCTGCTTTGACGCCTGCGTCCAAATCATCACTAATAAATGACAGGACGGGCACGTAAACATTGCAGACGGGGAACATTTTAGTTCTGGGTTTGGGTTTTAGGGGGGAAATGTTTCTTGTGACACAGACAATGTGTTCGCTATCTGCATAAAGTATGTAAACACTGTATTCTTCCACAGCACCCATAGCAAACAAAATCCCCAAACCCAAACTTTTAAAGGTACAGCCGATGAAAGTGGTCTTGGTAAGTGCTCTGGGGTAACTCCTGGTTCATACATACAATTTAAAAGGCAACAAGGTATTTCAGTAGAGGGCTGTCCAGAAATCTAAAATCTAATCTAAGTTTTACTTCATTTGATTTTTGTGTATATGTGACTGTTAACCCGAGGTAATTTTGTTCAGTATCAAATTATAAAAGACACAACGTGAATAACGAGTATGCTTCTTCACACATTTAATCTTTCTCCTTGTCCCCTGCAGCCAAAGATTGCAGAAGAGAGCCTGACATATGCAGAGTTGGAGCTGGTCAAGCCTCTGCCAGACAACAAAGCCTCGTGCACAAGCACTGTGTACGCCCAAATCCTCTTTGAGGAGAGGCAAGTATGAGAAACACACCACTTTTAGCCGAAGCTCATGTACAAAATGTTATATTTATGATCAGCATTATTGTTTTATATTATATTGAGTTTTATTTTTCTTACAAAGCCAAAATGAGATGAGATACAAACAGGTTTTCTATACTGTGTTGAAATTTTATTTTACAATTGACTTCTTTTTTTGTTTACCTCCCAAAACATCTGCATGATGTCTGTCATTTTCTGCTATGTTATTATAGCAATACTGCAGCTGCAAAGGTTGACATTAAGGCAACAATTAGACGCCCGCCCATTTGTGTTATTTGTGTTATCACGCAGCTCTTTCAACTGGTGCCAAAGTCAACGGGCTCTTGGCGACACACTTGTACCCAGAGCTGTGATCAGCTGTGACAGAGCAGTTTAACTGGCTACAAACGAAAGGCCTTGTTTGGCTTGACTTGTATCACCAGGGTTTTCCTCTCACCTTATGATTACAAAGCACATGATTACTTAAGTTTTTTATTTTATTTTTTACTCCTGGTAAGAACAACACCAATGACCAAATGCCGTTTCTTTATCTCTCAAGATCTGCACAACAGCGGAGATTTTGTCTTCTGTTTTTTTTACTTTTCCGTGAATGTAAGTGTGTGTAAAAATGCTTAGTATGTTTAATGACCCCTTGGATTTAACCATGGAAAACCGAGCAAAACAACAGTATTTTTTTTTCCCCCAGTGAACTTGAAATGCCAGACATCCAGGCACCATAACCATTCCCCATCCACCAGTTCTCTCTCTCATATATGAAGATCTATACATAGACTAATAATCACCAGAGTGCATTGAGACGATTCCATGTAGGAAAAACAAATCCTTCCCACATACATTGACAACAACGAAATCTATCTATATCTATCTACACACATCTATCTACACAATGGTTCAAAGTAACCTTCCTGGGGTGAGAAAAACGTCTTAAAACCTTTTTAAACTGTGAAAATTGAAGTCTCCTCCAAACCACGTTTGACTTAATGGGAGGCCACTGCGTGGACCTCTAACTAGAACCATGTGTGAACGCTGAACTCTGCACTTTCCTCTGCACTTTTCCTTTGCCATTCGTTTCACCCGGAGAGTGCCGTCGCCCGCACTCATCAACATTACTCTCCATTCCAGTTGGAGCACCTCTGTTATTTGTTTTTGTCATTTGAAAATGACGTCGTCGCTGTCTGATGAAAACCTCATAACTACATTTTTGCCAATTTAAATGTTTTTTTCATTTATTGAAAGCAATATGTCCCCTCAATGTACTCTCAACATTTAATGACTATAGGACCAAGAAAATGTATTCAAAATAGCTTCTGAAGTTTCGTAATTGTATGTTCATTAATGGGAAAATATGGTCATTTTTTCATTTACTGAAAAGTTTCTGTTTTGGAGATGAGGGTTCATCAGACAGCGACGATATATGTGTGTGTGTATAATGTATCATATGTGCTGTATAAACATAAAGTGGATGTATATGGTCAGTGGTTAATGGCATGTTTCCTTGTGCTTTCTTTCAAACCTCAGGATATCACTTCAGTGAAAAGTCAATGATTATTCATGACATGTTATAAGGAAACGAGAAATTGAACAAGTAGCAGGTAAAAGAGATGTTGTGGTTTGATCATACCTCCATGTGTGCTTAATTGAGGGAAATGGAGGGTGGGGTAAGGAGTGTCTCCTCTTGTGAAGGAGGAACTGTAATGAGAGAGAGAGAGAGAGAGAGAGAGGGACAGAGAGAGAGACAGACAGAGAGAGAGACAGACAGAGAGAGACAGAGAGACAGAGAGAGAGAGAGAGAGAGAGAGACAGAGAGAGAGACAGAGAGAGAGACAGACAGAGACAGAGACAGAGAGAGAGAGAGAGAGAGAGAGAGAGAGAGAGAGAGAGAGAGAGAGAGAGAGAGAGAGAAAGAGAGTAAAGTGTGACAGGCCCAGACAGGTTGACAGAGGGAGCAAACAGAGTGACTTTAAATAGACACAAACAGTCTGCCTCCCCGCCCTGCACACAGATTAAACTACAGAGGCCAGTGAATAATACATGAAAAATCAAAGCATATTTTTCTGTGTGTCACGTAGGGGGTCAGATCTCAAGTCTCCAGACATCACAACGTTTCTGAATTGCAGTGTACAGTAAACATAGTGTAGCTGTTGCCTACGTATATCCTGTGTGGTAAGAGAAATAGGTATCGTGACTGTCAAAGTACCAGTCTGACATCTCTGACTCAGACTCAATAAGCTATAGGAAATACATGGTTTAGGCTATTTAACCATGTCATGTCTCACTGAAAATTACCCACTGGCTCTGTTAAACACTCATTGTGTTCAAAGAGTGTTTAGGTCATTGGCTTATACTAAAAGTGTTGGGCCGTAACTAATGAAAACAGTTTGGTAACTGATCCCCTCTGGTCCCATGCTGATGACATCAGTCCTTAGTGACACACTATGAACGAACCATTACATTTTTACAGAATACAGAAGAGTACTATTTTCATTGAAGATGTTCTTCTGTATCGACAGAGTTGTTTCTTTTTCCACAATCACATCTGTAAGCAATGACACAGTATCCAACTTCTCTCACCACCAAGCCCTTCCATTTTCCTGTACATCATAGCACCATTAGACACAGTATCCAACTTCTCTCACCACCAAGCCCTTCCATTTTCCTGTAGATCATAGCACCATTAGACACATTATACAACTTTTCCAAGTATAATTATTATTGATACTCAGTCAAGTACCTTTGAAGTAGCTCCAGAAACATGTATACAAGGAAGGGCTCTTTAAATGTAATCTTTAGACTGTATGACAGGGTTGTATTGAGTCCGAGGAGAACAAAACCACATCGATTCAGGACTTGAATGAACAGAACGACATGTTTCTGCCCATTCTTGACAGTTTTCCTAAACATGATATCCAACAAACGCATCCCTTGAATAGGCTACATGGCTAATTTTGCTATCTTTGAAAGGAATTACAATACCAAAACAAAACAGCGCCGCAGTCAAAGACATGCCAAGAAAAGAAATGAGAATTGTACAGAAATCCTCTGTGAGTATCATCAGACAATTAGTCACTTGGGGCCTTAAATATTTAACACATAATGAAAACTCTGTACCTAGTGACCCTACCAAGTTTCAGGTAAGACCCAAGTGCAGACTGTGTTGAAGTAACAATGTTTCTTGCAACAACAAGAGCAGTCAAACGACAGGTCAAGGCAGGCAGGGATCGATAATCCAGAGTAGCGGCAAAGGCGCAGGACGGCAGGAGGATACTTGGTAGACTAGGGTGGCGGGGGGGAAAGTCGGCGATGAGTGCCGGGTCCAAGATGTCTTTAGCGGGAACCCAGCTCATCTCCCCTGGGCCATAACTATCCCAGTCAACCAGGTACTGCTCCGTGGACGAACCTTCAGGATGCGTCTCACAGTGTATGCTGGCTGGCTACCGATGACACAGGGGGAGGGATGGGCCTAGAAACAGAAGACAAGGTTTTGACTCTAGAAAGAGCCAAGTTAAGAAAAATACGGAGGGTACGGGGCAACAGAGGACAAACAGCAGAGGGGCTAATGATCTTGGAGCGGGGGGGGGGGGGAAGTCTCAGCTTACGGGGATGTAGCCGCGGCACTACAGTGGCGTGCCAGCGCCTCAGGCTTGACCTTCTTGGATACCGGTCGGTGCAGCAGAAGCGAAGTGGCCCCTTACTGAACCCCTCCCAGAGGTCCTGGTACTCTGTGGAGCTGGCGGAGTGGTCCGGAGCAGGCAGAGCTGACTTCAGGCAATGAGTGTGGCAGGACGGGCTCCAGCCCACGATGGCACCAGTAGCCCAGGCAACCAGCAGGAATTTGATCGTCTCGCTGTGGTTCCGACACTCGTAGGTTGACGGGAGGGGGGGGGGGTGGGGGGTCTGGTGGGTGACCCGGCCTATAGAGTGCCTGTACAGCGCTCTAACACCCATGGGAATGGAGAGGGGTTGTGTGGGGATGCCCAGCTCGGACTCCAGGTTAACGTCCATGAGACTCACATCGGCCCCCGAGTCAATGAATACCTGGAGGGACTTGGACTGGTCACCCCACCGCAGGATGGCACAGAGAGGGGGGCGAGTAAGGGGAGACAGACATTTTTATTTTAAGGCCCACCAGAGTACTCACTCCAACGAATAAGCTAGGTCTCTTGAAGGGGCAGGTAGGTACATAATGACCGGCAGTACCGCAATACAGACAACTCTGGGTCTCAAGTCTGCGTACGCGTTTCCGCTGGAGATAGCCTAGCCCTGCAGAGCTGCATCGGCTCGGGAAGATGTGAATCGGGCAGTCTCCAGAGGCTCTTGGAGAACTCGGGGAAGCTCGGATGGGGGCTGGAGGGGGGGTGGAGACAAGTCAGGTGAAACAGATCAGGGAGAGACATACCCAATAGTGTACACAATAACAGAGGAAGAAAACCGAGAGTCTATAACATACACTGTCAGCTGGCACAGGGTTGGGAGTAGGAAAGCTAGACCGGACAGAACGGACGTCCTGCTAACAAGGGTGTGAACACGAATGGCTGTGTTCACACAAGCAGCCCATTTCCGATACTTTTGACCAATTATGTCAGATTCTTTCAAAGCAGATATTTTTTCAGAGCTGATGTCAAAAGACCAATTCGTGAAAGAAGTATCATATTTGGGCTGCCTGTCTACATGCAGCCGTTGTGCCCAGCAATCCAGCCTCAGCACTTAGCCAATGTGCTAGTATCGCAGCAGTAGATAACCCAGTATGATTGATTGCTGAGTGTCAGTGTTTGACATTGTCAGCTACTGGAGGGTTTTCTTGAAAGAAACAATAAGTAGAAACAGTGTGTATGAGTCGAATAAACCAATAAAATAACTAAATGAATAGGTTAGTTAAAACACCAGTTAAGGAAATGCAGGTATGTGTGTTTATACTCAACGGGTTGTCTGGCTGTTACAGAGGAATCATCACCCGTCAAGTAAAGCAGAGCTCTTTTTACAGGATGACAGACTGAACACAGGTAAACAAGAGGCCCTTGTGATGTGCTGTCATCCTGGGGACCAGAAACAGGATCCCATTGAAAGACACGATGACCTGGGGGATCTGTCTAGCTTGGTCTCTGTCTGTGGACAACCCAAAAAACCTGTGGACAACCCCCCCACCCACCCCCTCATCCTCTCTCTCTCTTTCCCGCTCTCAATTCATTTCAATTTAAGGGCTTTGTTGCATGGGAAACATATGTTAACATTGCCAAAACAAGTGAAATAGATAATAAACAAAAGTGAAATAAACAATAAAAATGTACAAATAACATAACACTCACAGAAGTTCCAAAAGAATAAAGAAAAACATAAATGGCATGTTAATCAAATCAAATCAAATGTATTTATATAGCCCTTCGTACATCAGCTGATATCTCAAAGTGCTGTGCAGAAACCCAGCCTAAAACCCCAAACAGCAAGCAATGCAGGTGTAGAAGCACGGTGGTAAGGAAAAACTCCCTAGAAAGGCCAAAACCTAGGAAGAAACCTAGAGAGGAACCAGGCTATGTGGGTTGGCCAGTCCTCTTCTGGCTGTGCCGGGTGGAGATTATAACAGAGCATGGCCAAGAGGTTCAAATGTTCATAAATGACCAGCATGGTCAAATAATAATAATCACAGGCAGAACAGTTGAAACTGGAGCAGCAGCACGGCCAGGTGGACTGGGGACAGCAAGGAGTCATCATGCCAGGTAGTCCTAAGGCATGGTCCTAGGGCTCAGGTCCTCTGAGAGAAAGAAAGAGAGAAAAAGAGAATTAGAGAGAGCATACTTAAATTCACACAGGACACCGGCTACGACAGGAGAAGTACTCCAGATATAACAAACTAACCCTAGCCCCCCGACACATAAACTACTGCAGCATAAATACTGGAGGCTGAGACAGGAGGGGTCAGGAGACACTGTGGCCCCATCCAATGATACCCCCGGACAGGGCCAAACAGGAAGGATATAACCCCACCTACTTTGCCAAAGCACAGCCCCCACACCACTAAAGGGATATCTTCAACCACCAACTTACCATCCTGAGACAAGGCCTAGTATAGCCCACAAAGATCTCCGCCACGGCACAACCCAAGGGGGGGTGCCAACCCAGACAGGAAGACCAGTGACTCAACCCATTCAAGTGACTTACCCCTCCTAGGGACGGCATGAAAGAGCACCAGTAAGCCAGTGACTCAGCCCCTGTAATAGGGTTAGAGGCAGAGAATCCCAGTGGAAAGAGGGGAACCGGCCAGGCAGAGACAGCAAGGGCGGTTCGTTGCTCCAGAGCCTTTCTGTTCACCTTCACACTCCTGACTTAAAGGTTGAGACCGAGTTAGCGTCTCTCACATGGGTAGGCAGACCATTCCATAAAAATGGAGCTCTATAGGAGAAAGCCCTGCTACCCAGCTGTTTGCTTAGAAATTCTAGGGACAATTAGGAGGCCTGCGTCTTGTGAACGTAGCGTACGTGTAGGTATGTGCGACAGGACCAAATCAGAGAGATAGGTAGGAGCAAGCCCATGTAATGCTTTGTAGGTTAGCAGTAAAATCTTGAAATCAGCCCTTGCCTTGACAGGAAGCCAGTGTAAGGAGGCTAGCACTGGAGTAATATGATCACATTTTTTGGTTCTAGTCAGGATTCTAGCAGCCGTATTTAGCACTAACTGAAGTTTATTTAGTGCTTTATCCGGGTAAAGTCGTCCATTGCAGTAGTCTAACCTAGAAGTAACAAAAGCATGGATTCATTTTTCTGCATCATTTTTGGACAGAAAGTTTCTGATTTTTGCAATGTTACGTAGATGGAAAAAAGCTGTCCTTGAAACAGTCTTGATATGTTCGTCAAAAGAGAGATCAGGGTCCAGAGTAACGCCGAGGTCCTTCACAGTTTTATTTGAGACGACTGCACAACCATTAAGATTAATTGTCAGATTCAACAGAAGATATCTTTGTTTCTTGGGACCTAGAACAAGCATCTCTGTTTTGTCCGGGTTTAAAAGTAGAAAGTTTGCAGCCATCCACTTCCTTATGTCTGAAACACAGGCTTCTAGCGAGGGCAATTGGGGCTTCACCATGTTTCATTGAAATGTACAGCTGTGTGTCATCCGCATAGCAGTGAAAGTTAACGTTATGTTTTCGAATGACATCCCCAAGAGGTAAAATATATAGTGAAAACAATAGTGGTTCTAAAACGGAACCTTGGGGAACACCGAAATTTACAGTTGATTTGTCAGAGGACAAACCATTCACAGAGACAAACTGATATCTTTCCGACAGATAAGATCTAAACCAGGCCAGAACTTGTCCGTGTAGACCAATTTGGGGTTCCAATCTCTCCAAAAGAATGTGGTGATTGATGGTATCAAAAGCAGAACTAAGGTCTAGGAGCACACGGACAGATGCAGAGCCTTGGTCTGATGCCATTAAAAGGTCATTTACCACCTTTACAAGTGCAGTCTCAGTGCTATGATGAGGTCTAAAACCAGACTGAAGCATTTTGTATACATTGTTTGTCTCCAGGAAGGCAGTGAGTTGCTGCGCAACAGCTTTTTCTAACATTTTTGAGAAGAATGGAAGAGTCAATATAGGCTGATAGTTTTTTATATTTTCTGGGTCAAGGTATGGCTTTTTCAAGAGAGGCTTTATTACTGCCACTTTTAGTGAGTTTGGTACACATCCGGTGGATAGAGAGCCATTTATTATGTTCAACATAGGAGGGCCAAGCACAGGAAGCAGTTCTTTCAGTAGTTTAGTTGGAATAGGGTCCAGTATGCAGCTTGAAGGTTTAGAGGCCAATACTATTTTCATCAATGTGTCAAGAGATATAGTACTAAAACACTTGAGTGTCTCTCTTGATCCTAGGTCCTGGCAGAGTTGTGCAGACTCAGAACAACTGAGCTTTGAAGGAATACGCAGATTTAAAGAGGAGTCCGTAATTTGCTTTCTAATAATCATGATCTTTTCGTCAAAGAAGTTCATGAATTTAGTACTGCTAAAGTGAAAGCCATCCTCTCTTGAGGAATGCTGCTTTTTAGTTAGCTTTGCGACAGTAACAAAAAGGAATTTCGTATTGTTCTTATTTTCCTCAATTAAGTTGGAAAAATAGGATGAGCAGCAGTAAGGGCTCTTCGATACTGTACGGTACTGTCTTTCCAAGCTAGTCGGAAGACTTCCAGTTTGGTGTGGCGCCATTTCCGTTCCAATTTTCTGGAAGAGCTTGGGTATTTTCTGTATACCAGGGAGCTAGTTTCTTATGACAAATGTTTTTAGTTTTTAGGGGTGCAGCTGCATCTAGGGTATTGCGTAAGGTCAAATTGAGTTCCTCAGTTAGGTGGTTAACTGATTGTTGTCCTCTGACGTCCTTGGGTAGACAGAGGGAGTCTGGAAGGTCATCAAGGAATCTTTGTGTTGTCTGTGAATTTATAGCACGACTTTTGATGTTCCTTGGTTGGAGTCTGAGCAGATTATTTTTTGCAATTGCAAGCGTAATAAAATGGTGGTCCGATAGTCCAGGAATATGAGGAAAAACATTAAAATCCACAACATTTATTCCATGGGACAAAACTAGGTCCAGAGTATGACTGTGACAGTGAGTAGGTCCAGAGACATGTTGGACAAAACCCACTGAGTCGATGATGACTCCGAAAGCCTTTTGTAGTGGGTCTGGGGACTTTTCCATGTGAATATTAAAGTCACCAAAAATGTGAATATTATCTGCCATGACTACAAGGTCCGATAGGAATTCAGGGAACTCAATGAGGAACGCTGTATACGGCCCAGGAGGCCTGTAAACAGTAGCTATAAAAAGTGATTGAGTAGGCTGCATAGATTTCATGACTAGAAGCTCAAAAGACGAAAAGGTCATTTTATTTTATTTTATTTATTTATTTATTGTAAATTGAAATTTGCTATCGTAAATGTTAGCAACACCTCCGCCTTTGCGGGATGCACGGGGGATATGGTCACCAGTGTAGCCAGGAGGTGAGGCCTCATTTAACACAATAAATTAATCAGGCTTAAGCCATGTTTCAGTCAGGCCAATCACATCAAGATTATGATCAGTGATTAGTTCATTGACTATAATTGCCTTTGAAGTAAGGGATCTAACATTAAGTAGCCCTATTTTGAGATGTGAAGTATCACAATCTCTTTCAATAATGACGGGAATGGAGGAGGTCTTTATCCTAGTGAGATTGCTAAGGCGAACACCGCCATGTTTAGTTTTGCCCAACCTAGGTCGAGGCACAGACACGGTCTCAATGGGGATAGCTGAGCTGACTACACTGACTGTGCTAGTGGCAGACTCCACTATGCTGGCAGGCTGGCTAACAGCCTGCTGCCTGGCCTGCACCCTATTTCATTGTGGAGCTAGGGGAGTTAGAGCCCTGTCTATGTTGATAGATAAGATGAGAGCACCCCTCCAGCTAGGATGGAGTCCGTCACTCCTCAGCAGGTCAGGCTTGGTCCTGTTTGTGTGTGAGTCCCAGAAAGAGGGCCAATTATCTACAAATTCTATCATTTGGGAGGGGCAGAAAACAGTTTTCAACCAGCGATTGAGTTGTGAGACTCTGCTGTAGAGCATATCACTCCCCCTAACTGGGAGGGGTCCAGCGACAATTACTCGATGCCGACACATCTTTCTAGCTGATTAAGTCTATATACAGTGTTGTAATGATGTGCAAATAGTTAAATTACAAAAGGGAAAATATATAAACAAATATAGGTTTTGTTCTTCACTGGTTGCTCTTTTCTAATGGCAAAAGATCACAAATCTTGCTGCTGTGATTACACACTGTGGTATTTCACCCAATAGATATGGGAGTTTGTTTTCACATTCTTTGTGGGTCTGTGTAATCTGAGGGAAATATGTGTCTCTAATATGGTCACACATTTGGCAGGAGGTTAGGAAGTGCAGCTTAGTTTCCACCTCATTTTGTGGGCAATGTGCACATAGCCTGTCTTCTCTTGAGAGCCAGGTCTGCCTTCGGCAGCCTTTCTCAATGGCAAGGCTATGTTCACAGTACATAGTCAAAGATATCCTTAATGTTGGGTCAGTCACAGTGGTCAGGTTTTCTGCCGCTGTGTACTCTCTGTGTAGGGCCAAATATCATTCTAGTTTGCTCTGTTTTTTTGTAAATTCTTTCCAATGTGTCAAGTGATTATATTTTTGTTTTCTCCTGATTGGGTTGGGTCTAATTGTGTTGCTGTCCTGGGGCTCTGTGGGGTGAGTTTGTGTTTGTGAACAGAGCACCAGGA
Organism: Oncorhynchus mykiss; assembly: GCF_013265735.2. Taxonomy (NCBI): domain Eukaryota; kingdom Metazoa; phylum Chordata; class Actinopteri; order Salmoniformes; family Salmonidae; genus Oncorhynchus; species Oncorhynchus mykiss. Next base: position 15,527,235 of record NC_048580.1, on the reverse strand, counting down.
CCAGCTTGCTTAGGAGACTCTTCTCCAGGTTCATCTCTCTGTAGGTAATGGCTTTGTTATAGAAGGTTTGGGAATCACTTCCTTTTCGGTGGTTGTAGAATTTAACGTCTCTTTTCTGTATTTTGATAATTAGTGGGTATTGCCCTAATTCTGCTCTGTATGCATTATTTGGTATTTTACGTTGTACACAGAGGGTATTTTTGCCGAATTCTGCATGCTGAGTCTCAATTTGGTGTTTGCCCCATTTTGGGAATTCTTGGTTGGTGAGCGGTCCCCAGACCTCACAACCATATAGGGCAATGGGATCTATAGACGGCCCTTCTTGCCATGTCTCTCAGATCGTTCACAGCTTTGTGGAAGTTTCCTGTGGCACTGATGTTTAGGCCGAGGTATGTATAGTTTTTGTCTGCTCTAGGGCAACGGTGTCTAGATGCAATTTGTATTCATGGTCCTGGCAACTGGTCCTTTTTTGGAACACCATTTATCTCTCTCTCTCTCTCTCTCTCTCTATCTCTCTCTCTCTCTCTCTCTCTCTCTCTCTCTCTCTCTGCAGATCATCAAGCGTAATCTATCCAGCCTATTCAAAGGTCCACAAGGTGCAGTGGGCCTCGCTCAATTAAGTAGGTCAGTACGTCTGTCTGTCTTCATGACATGCATACATTTGCATATGGTCTATGTTAAATTCAGGCACTGAAGCGAAGTTGGTACTGTCTAACTGGCTAGGGTAAACTATACCCTTACATTTTATTGACACCAGATTCAACGGCCATGGTAAATGTCAAGAGCACAGATTTGATGGAAATGTGTGCTTTATTAGGTACGTATTTTCAAGCACCAGAGACATTATTACTTTTCATAACATTTTTTATACTGCTAGTCCTCCTTCAGATTACATTTCTATCAACAATGACCTCCAAATATTTCATGTACATGCAAATAAGACTGACCATAGATTTAGAATGTATCGATTTACAGCAGTGAGTGACATCATAAATACCTGTTCCATTCTTAGAACCATTCTCAGTAGAATACCAAATCATGGAATGGTAAGAATTCTACACGAATCTGTGCTGCTGAAGTTTCGGATCAAGGTAACATTCATTTATTTTCCATCACCCCTTATCATGGTGCCATCTATTGGTGCTAAATGATACTGACTGAGATTAGTGATTCTTGAATGTGTTATGAAATGCCCATCTGGCTAAAAATACACTTGTTGACAGGGCTGAGTAATGTGTGTGGCTTTAAGGTATCTTATGAACCATGTGACAGATTTCATAACACTAATTGGGCGAAGTCTGAGATGTGGGTCATAGTCTATGCTATTTACAAACATGGGAAGGGGACCAGATCGAAGGGGACAAGTTAATTTATATGCCCTACTTTTGACTCCATCTTGATGTCTTTAAGTTGAATTACATTACTCTCTTAGAGCTTCCAATAGCCAAAGATCAATCTCTTTATCTCCAAGTAAAAGAAAACATGTTGTTTTTGCTTTTCTATTCCTGTAGGATGAGGGCCCACTTAGGTACTTCCATGTACATGGAAGTAAATGTAGCAGTAAATGACTTGAGATATATGAGAATGTAACACGAAAATAGTCTAAGATTTTCCACCATTTATGTCTCAACATGACAGGCTTATTTGTGCTTATTTCTTCTGAGTTTCAGCTGTATGCTAACTGTGTACAGAATGTACACAGTAAGGTATTAACAGCAACAACAGTACACTAGCTCTTTCCCTGTAGGCCTTAGACCTAGTTATAAACCAAATTCAGTTGCTTGGTTACAAAGAAAAACGTGACAAAGCTTGCAGCACTCACAGTGTACCCAGGCCAGGCTGACAGTTAAACACAGGGCCTCAGCTGCGTCCACTTAAAAACGTCGGAGCAATGCACTTCCTGGTTTTTATTTACATGGCTCTCGGTGGCTCTTATGTATAATTCACAGCCAGGGAGATGGAATGATCCTCGACAAACACGGCCGTACCTTGGGAGAGTATTCCTGTGTCTTCGCTCTGGAGATTGCACCCTCTCTGGTTCTGCACTGATCTGGGGGTGGTGGACTAACTCCAATGCTGGTAAGAAACAAAACATCATATTTTTCTTCTATTCTATAAGTTCAGAACAAGTGAAACTTGATGAAAAGTCATACAGTAGATTCTAGTGTTGATGTCAGTGTTGTAAGAGGTTAGGTTAAATAGGGGGAATGTGAGAACAGGTTAAACTTATTTATAATTGTTCATTTAAAGACAAGCTATACAGTCAAATCAATGACTATTCACTCTTTTATTCCACTAAAAGGTGGGATTGAGAGTTGTGGTCAAGGTGCATGTTCATTCTCTGCTACAGTGTGTCATGTCCTTAGCTGTAATGTGATGAGCTTAGTTACAGTGAGACAAGTCTATTGCCATGGATACAAGGGATTATGACAATATCTATTACATCAATTTCTGGTTCTACTAGTAATTCCATTGTTCTACTGTCTACTTCATGTGTAAAGGAGAAATTAAGAGCTTTGTTACGAACCTTGAAGTAGTTAGAACCATAGAAAACTGAATAACATATTGATGGAACAGGTTAAAGCTTAACCAAGGAAACCACCTTTAATGAAACTAGTTAAACACTAAACTCATAACAAGTTGCACCTCCTTTATTTATTCAAGCACTATGGCCAAGGGCAACAAGCAGTCAAAAGAGCCCAAAGGCCGGAAGATCACCCTGAAGATGGCAAAGCTGGCTCTGAAGCTGACCGTGGACGGCAAACGTCGGCTGGACCTCAGCAACATGGAGATCGCCAGCTTTCCCAAGTGCATCCTGAAGCTGTGTGATGTGGACGAGCTGGACCTGAGCCGCAACATGCTCAAGAAGATCCCTGACTCCATCGACAAGTTCGTCAACCTCCGCTGGCTGGATCTCCACAGCAACCAGCTGGACCACATTCCGGAAGCTATCGGGCACCTCCAGAACCTATACAGCCTCAACCTGTGTAACAACCTACTGAGCAGTATAGGACTCCCCAACGAGATCGGCCTCCTGCAGAAGCTGAGGAGCCTCAACCTGGGCATGAACCTTCTCGAAAGCATCCCGTCCTCCATCGCAGCCCTCAAGGAGCTGCGCCACCTGGGTCTGTTCAACAACCACCTGACCCGAGTGCCCGAGTGCCTCCGCAACCTGCCCCACCTTGAGAGCATCAACCTGAAGTGTAACCCAATCCCCTCGGGGGATGACAAAGGCATAGACCCCATCCAGAGGGTGGAATGTCTGTACCTGGTGAGGGAGAGCTGCCTGTGTGCATCCTGCCTCAAGAAGGTCAAAGACACCAGGCAGAGGTTGGACAGCAGGCTAAGCAGAGCCCCTGCTCATGGGAGGTCCATCTTCGCCGGCCTGATCACACCCAACTCGGTGGCGCAGGAGGACCAGGCCACCTGGAGGTGATTGAGGAACCAGGGTTGTGACTAGATGGAGTATAGCTATGACCGGAAGTGACTTTTCATGGCAGGTTAGGATAGACTCTAAGCTAACCCTAACCTTAACCTAATACTCCTAACCCGATACATTACTTATCCTAATCTGCTGCGTACGTTCTCCTAACCTGCTACAAAAAAAGTCACTTCCAGGAAGCTCTACTCCACCGAGACAGAACCAGGAACCAGGTCCTCCATGATCATCACAAGGTCACCAAGGACAGATTATTTAGGATGAGAACAGTCCAGGTGCTCCATTGCAATAGCTGCTTATTGCAAACAATGTATATTAAGCATATCAGGAATTCTGGTAGACAAAAACATTACAGAGGTTCCAGTCATACATCTGTAACCACAGCTTTTTAGAAGTGTTCTACTCTACCACCCTCTAGAGTTTGAACTACTGTAATGTTCTTCAACAAACTACCAGAAGAAAACCTGCCTTAGCATCAGTATACAGTATTCTCATTTGGTGTATTCTAAATCATTTCACATGTTTCTGTTAATAAATATGATTTCATTCTCATTCTTTATCTGATTATCTGTCTCCTCTGTTCCAGTAAGGAATCACACTAGGCCCAAGACAACAACATCCCAGACATAGTTTTTATTTTGTATTTTACCAGGTAAGTTGACTGAGAACACATTCTCATTTTCATCAACAACCTGGAGAATAGTTACAGGGGAGAGGAAGGGGGGATGAATCAGACAATTGGAAACCTAGGAAAAAAATATACAGTACCAGTCAAAAGTTTGGGTGGTATACAGAAAATAGCAAAATCCATTTTATGGCAAGGACAACTCAAATAAGTGAAATGTGAGCCTATCATTACTTTAAGAGATGGAGGTCAGTCAATACGGAACATTTCAAGAACTTCTTCAAGTGCAGTTGCAAAAACCATCAAGCGCTATGATGAAACTGGCTCCCGTGAGGACCACCACAGGAAAGGAAGACCCAGAGTTACCTTGTGCTGCAGAGGATACGTTCATTAGAGTTGCCAGCCTCAGAAATTGCAGCCCAAATAAATGCTTCACAGAGTTCAAGTAACAGACACATCTCAACATCAACTGTTCAGAGGAGACTGCAAGAATCAGGCCTTCATGGTCAAATTGCTGCAAAAAACAACTGCTAAAGGACCGCAACTAGAAGAAGAGACTTGCGTGGGCCAAGAAACACAAGAAATAGACATTAAACCAGTGGAAATCTGTCCTTTGGTCTGATGAGTCCAAATTTGAGATTTTTGGTTCCAACAGCCGTGGGAACTCCTTCAAGATTGTTAGAAAAGCATTCCAGGTAAAGCTGGTTGAGAGAATGCCAATAGTGTGTAAAGCTGTCATCAAGGCAAAGGCTACCTTGAAGAATCTAAAATCTAGAGTATATTTTGATTTATTAAACACTTTTTGTTTACTACATGATTCCATTTGTGTTATTTCATAGTTTTGATGTCTTCACTATTATTACATTGTAGAAAATAGTAAAAATTAAGAAAAACCCTTGAATGAGTAGGTGTGTCCAGTCTTTGGACTGGTACTTTATGTTTGGCTTGACAATGACAGTGAAGTAGGCAAAAGCACAAACTGATCTGGGACCAGGCTGGCAAAGACTGCCAGCACATTACCTGCACCAACCGTGACGGCTTGATAAGGTCTGTGCACACACCTTAGTGGAACAGCCTTGCTATTACCCTATCTTCCATTTTAATAAACCCTTGAGACACAAGGTCATCACCATCTCTAACATTACACCGTATTTACCATGCGGCTGCCTGGGGCTGACGTTGACCGGAGAAGTGCTGAGTCAACAAGAAGATAAAGACGCTAAATCGATAGATTAACTAGTTAGTCAACAGAAACTACACAGTATTGATCTGACCATTATAAGATCTGGCGGTATCTTATAAGATCCTCCTTTCTGTGTTCTCTCCATGCAGCCTTGTCACAGGTGAGCAGTCTAACATGCTTTGCTTTACACACTGCTCACCACTGTGTCAGCGCTATAGGAAATCAATGCACCAGTACACACAGACACACACACACACACACACACACACACATGCACACACTCACTCCGTCAGTCAGGCTGGCAGAATGCAGTGGAGCAGAAGCCGTATGTGTGTGTGTGTGTGTGTGTGCGTGCATGCGTGCGTGTGTGCGTGTGTGTGTGCGTGTGTGTGTGTGCGTGTGTGTGTGTGTGTGTGTGTGTGTGTGTGTGTGTGTGTGTGTGTGTGTGTGTGTGTGTGTGTGTGTGTGTGTGTGTGTGTGTGTGTGTGTGTGTGTGTGTGTGTGTGTGTGTGTGATGGACTTTAACACTCATCATTCAGACATACGTGGCAGCCAGTGCATGCTCTGCTGTCAGAATGTTCCCCATCACATCCATTAGCAGATGAAATGATGGCCCTTGCTAATTGCCAGTGACAGGGTAATGGGGGTTTGGGCATTGTGTCGGGGAGAACGGGGGCTGCAGGGGCACATGGGAATCAACTTTATCTCTACAGACGTTACAGGTTTGAACTAATAAGCCCCAATTGGATTTTTCACTGGTCAATTATGACTGTAGAATGCACTCAGCGTGGTTGGAGTCCACCTCCCACATCAAATTATTACCACAGATGTCTGTATTCTGGTATAACTGAATATATAGTATTAAATATTTAGAAGAAGATTAAAGAATGACTGGCACTGGAATAGCCCAAACAGTGGTTATAGGTTTTCATTTTCGAATTCAATTACATCATTCATTACAGTAAGGGCCCACCCCAGATGTGACCCAGTTTTCCATTCATCGCATCCTAAATAATTGTCAGTATAACAACAATCTGTGAAGTAATTTAGTCTATACCTGTTTGTAAACGACCCATTCATTTCTTTAGATGCCAGATATTTAATGAAGTGTAAGTCCCCAGCATTCCGACTAACGCTACATTGAATATAATGAATAGTATGTTTGGCACAGTGTCAACCATCAAAAAAAATCTTTACTGTAGAAACGAATGGTGTAGATCTGCAAAGCCTTCTGTCAATACAGTCACTGCCAAACACCCCCATAAGAATGGATGGCTGATTCTTGAACACACTGCAAATCAATAAGTCATTCTAAGTCATCACACCTTTAACAGACAGCCAAGACAATCTCACAACAACTACCACACGTATCCATTATGAAAATGTACTTAGGTTAAACTATTCATATCAGAGGAGGCTGGTGGGAGGAGCTATAGGAGGACAGGCTCATTGTTATGGCTGGAATGGACTGAATGCAACAGGTCAAACATGTGGTTTCCATATGTTTGATGTGTTTGATACCCTTCCATTTATTCCATCCCAGCCATTCCAGTGAGCCAATCCTCCTATAGCTCCTCCCACCAGCCTCCTCTGATGAATATTTAACTTGAGAGCAAAGCTCTGGATTCCCATTTGTAGACAGTCAGAAGTATCGCTAGTCAGCATATTCCAATTCAGTACAAGGACATGCATTGACACAAGAAGGCTACATGTGTATTATAAACTGGGTGGTTCTAGCCCTGACTTCTGATTGGTTGACAGCAGTGGTATATCAGACAGTATACCACAGGTATGAAAAAACATATTTTTACTGCTCTAATTACATTGGTAGCCAGTTTATAATAGCATTAAGGCACCTCAGGGTTTGTGGTATATGGCCAATATACCACGGCTAAGGGCTGTATCCAGACACTCAACTTTGCGTCGTGCCTAAGAACAGCCCTTAGCCGTGGTATATTGGCCACATACCACACTCCCCAAGGTCTTATTGCTTAATTACTGTACAGCATTGCTTGCAGGTTTTCACACAGCTAGTGCTAAGCCATGATATTTCCCATTTCAAACAATCCATCTTAAACCACTAAACAACAATACAACATGTGATGCACCTCTGAAATAGACATAGGAGCCCATATTTCATGAGCAGCCCAGTGGTTATGACTGAACAAAAACAGCAGTGCCCAGCCCAACCCTAACCATAGTCCTATACGCTATCCATGGTGGTGAGGTTTTTATTGCTGTCTCATTTTGGGCTTGTGCTAGGGTGTGTGTTGCCCTCCCCCCGCTGGGCTCTGTAATAAGAGCATCTGTGGTCTACAGGGCAGTGCTGATTCAATTGCAATGGAGGATTTAAAGCTATTATCCTCCATACGGGAAGAGGAGCATGAAGAGGGGGAGAAGAGGAGGAGGAGGATGAAGAGAAGAAGTGGAGGATATCTGGGCTGCTGCTGCCTGACTGAGGGACATATTCTTAGAGAGATGCGGAAATAGGGGAGAGAGAAAGGGAGAGTGAGGGAGGGATGGAGGGAGGGAGAGAGGCAATATTCAGAGATCTAGAGATGAGAAAGATAATATACAGAGATCTAGAGATGACAAAGGCAGAGTTAATATACAGAGATCTAGAGACGAGAGGCAGAGAGAGATAATATACAGAGATCTAGAGACGTGAGGCATAGAGAGATCATATACAGAGATCTAGAGATGAGTGAGGCAGAGAGAGATAATATACAGAGCTCTAGAGATGATAGAGGCAGAGACTCGAGAAAGAAAAGGAAGAACACAGAGGGAGAAGAAGAGAGAAAGTGAGAAAATGACAGAACATCTGTGAAAAACAGGGAAGCACACAGCTGTAGCCGATTAATATGGTAGCTGCCAGCCAGAGAGAGAGGAAGAGTGAGAGGACGAGAGATGGAAGACAGCAGCTCTACTCCTTGTGTGTTTCAGCCTCAGTGAAGCCTGCGCTTGGAAGGACATTCTGATCACACACAGGCATTTACCTGTCAGTGTGGTGTAGTAAGAGTGGGATGAGATCCCCCCTCCCTCCCTCCACCCTCCCTACCGCCGTGGTCACCCTGGCGATGAATAATGCAGTAGGGATGGGTGGAGGCCACTGAGCGTGTGCGAGGAGGAGGGATCCCTCCCCCTCAGCCTCAGCCCCCTAGCCTGCTGTTGCTGCTGCTGCTGTTGCCTACTGCAGAACGTCAGTGGTAGAGAGGAGAGAAGAGAGGAGAGGCAGGACAGAGGAGAGGATGGTGTGTTGAGAGAGAGTGATAGAGAGCAAGAGCAAGAGGGGTGGGGTGCCGGACGGACGGACGGACGGATGAACATGCCCAGTGTGGTATTCCTGCGATGACAGCCATGCTGAGTCCCAAGATTAGACAGACCAGGAGAGGTGAGAGAGCCGAGCGCGTTGTATTTTTCTCTACCACTACTACCTAACCATACTACTACTACTACCACTACATATCTGAATGGAGCATATGGGCGGTACACACGGGTCGTTCTACTACGATGCTGTCAATGACATCATCATCTCCTGTTTCATCTTGATAATGCTGATCTGATGCTTGTCTGTCAATTGCTGCTTTTGATGCATTGAATGGTGAACGTCAAAATGATGCAGGTGTGTTTAAATAGTGAATGTGAAAAGGTGAATATCACTAGATAAAGGGATAGGTCACTTTGTTATCTTTGTTCTGTTATTCTCTCTAAAGTAAGATACAATTGAGAGTGTACGAGAAACGAAATGGATTAATTAAATAGATTCAATTAGCTTTGTGGTTCTAAGACACACACATTCTCTGCATAGATGTTGTACTTGGAATGTGATTGCTTCCTTTTATTCATTCAACAAAACACATGACGAAATTCGATTTCAATTCCTGGTCCATAGAAAATCTATTTCCTGGTCCTTGGAAACCTCATTAAATAGCCCACATCGCAGCTGTTTCCCTCTTCTCCTCACCATGTTTTTTTGGAATGAGAGATCCCACTACTGTACTATATTACACATCATGGACAGTACTGACAGCTAAGCTACAGGCATGGTAGTACACCCACACACACAGCATAAATAAGTACCCCCACCCCCACCCCACCCCACCCCGGCAACGCAACAGTTTCTCCGGCAACGCAAACACTCCACTAATTCTCAATGGGTTAATACATTCATCAACCGAGTCAGTGGAAATTATGCACCTGTAACTCTACCAGCCCCTTCCCATAAATCACACAGCAACCAGATTCATGAAATAGAATTTCTCAAAATGGATTCCATGCTTGGCGAAAAAGAGCCAGGTAATTTGTCTGGTGGCTGATAAGTCTGCCCATTGTGACGGGTTAATGGATAGCTGTTCTTCGATGTGGAGAGGGGACATATACATCTATACCGTGTGATGATGACTACACAGCTCAAAAGTGCATTAAAAATAGCGACTGGATATCATAGGCTATAGTACGTGTGTGTGCAATGCAATCATGCAGTCATAATTCTCTAGGGTCATGGTGACTATCTCTGGGTTGAGTTTTCACCCACGTTGAAACATCATACTGTAAGGTAGGTATGAGATCAACAGGAAAACAGCCACACTTAGTCTATGCCATTACTATGGATCAGAGCCATGCATTTAGCTAACGTGGCTGCATCATAATGCTCATTCTAGACATGATATTCCTCATGTAATGTTAATAGGAAGCCAACATGGCTGCCATAGAATGTTGTAGTGTCATGTAAATGCATCATATTGCAGAAGCCTCAATGTCTCAACTCTCCAAATACATGGCTCTGCTATGGATTAAATCATACAATGTGTAATTACTATGGGTTAGACATATATAGCATACGCTAGTAGCAGCACATTGAAACATGCTAAATAAACAGATTATACAGAGCACATCTCCGCTGGCGCTTTTAGACATCAGCTCATTGATTGATGATATTAATGAAGCTCATACACAATGTAAATGACTCATGATGCACATCCTTGGCAGCCTATTCTCTGGGGTCAGGGGGTACATGATACATAGAATCAAGATGGTGGACCACCAATCTACTACTTGTTCATTGAAGATAACTATAGATCATATGGAGGGGATAGCATGTGTGGGTTTGAATCCCAGGGCTACTGGGAGAGTGAATCATCCATTTACCTAACTTTAAACATGGAAAAAGACCTAGTATGAACGCACACTCAATGAATTGCTAGTATTTTGTGAAAATGTTCACTTTGCACCACAATCCCAATGTTACAGATTGAGTGAGACCACATTGTAGCTACACCCATGTCAACCCTATGGAAGGTATGAATCACTGTGAGGAGAAAGGTCCAAACTGACTCAGTGTAGCGTTTGGCCTACAAACACACACACACACACACACACACACACACACACACACACACACACACACCCACACACACACACACACACACACACACACACACTGACTCAGATAATTGGGCAGTGTATTCCAAAGCGCCCACGGATTGCAACAGCTGGTGCAAACTACAGTACATTACATTACTATGGCAACATTTACAAATCATTCCTTCATTCCTCTTGGACCCAGTTGGTTTCTTCCTGTGGAGACAAATTTGAAAAGACAGTGTGGAAACTGGAAAACAAAACTCATGAGGTTTCCCCCAAATGTCCGTTTAGAAAACCCACAACGCCACTGTGTCCTGAAACACCACTGATTAAATACATCTGTCCAGAATGACAGAATAATGACTACAGTAGTGAAAGACCTTCTCCTAATAGTTCCAATTAAGACAATATTGTTCTTGTTCGATAATTCTTTGATATTGGGTTCTATTCAATCCGCATCGCAGAAGTTCAGCTTTACAGAATGATTGAAATTTAAAGGCAATGTTCCCGCTTCGGCGGAGACTGTATTCACAGTAAACTCTGCATATGCCAGCTCAATCGGAAATGACCTTAACATTTCTCGCTTCAGCTTTGAACAGATTGACTAGAGCCCATTGTATCTCACAATAAACCAATTCAAATTAATTCTCACAATAAACCAATTCAAATTAATTCTCTCAACAAACCAATTCAAACGAAAGAGCTCAAACAACACTCTACTAACCATGCTTATAGTCCCTGCAGGACTCTTGAGTGTACAGTATGCACTTACTCTAATAAGGCTTCCAGGGTAGAACACAGGGCTAAGTGGGGCCAGCAGTGCAGCCAGACACGGTGACGGAGCCAGAGAGGGATGGTTGTAGACGGAAAGAGAGAGATGGTTAATGTGATATACGGCCCCTGTTCCTCTTGTGAGTTTAACCGATTAGGAATGGAGCCAGGCAACGATGGAGATAGGAGTAGAGGGTGGAGTGATGACCAGGCTATAGTGGCCATGCTATGTTGTGCCACAGCCAAGCCCACAACCACAGAGTATAGTACACAATGACTGTAAATGAATGAACCGTTTGAACTATCAGTTCGTTCCAGTGAAACATGGTTGGTGGTGCCCGGGGATATGTCGGGAAGTGTCTCTTCAGGGTGTCTGCATCTATACCATAGCATTCCCCATCCTTAGGGTCAGGAGTTTTCTTTGACCATGTGAGAAACTCCTGGCCCCCCATCCCATATCGCAAGAAGAAGAAGAAGAAGCAGAAGGAGAATAAGAGAGAAATAACAGAACAAACATTGATTTTCATCCCCCCTTCCGCCTCCAAGCCATCTGGGCATTGATCCTGAGTGTGTCACACAGGATGCTGGATTGATTCTTATAAATTATACATGATAATCAAATAGTTTTGTCTTGTTTGCCTTGCTGCTGTTTGGCTCCGTGAGATGTGTTGCTGAGTGGTTATTCTCTCAGGATTGTCTCTAGAAGCTGCATTCAGGGTTTAGTTGATTTGGGGAAATGGCATGATCAAAGCATGCTGTTTCCCACTAGTAATCACCAGATGTTACTTTCTGCACAGGCTGTACTGTATTCAAATCACATTTTATTGGTCACATACACATATTTAGCAGATGTTATTGCAGGTGTAGCGAAATGCTTGTATTTGAGTTTAATAGAAATAACACCAAAAAAAGATAAATACTGCAAAACTGCTTAGGAGCTAGAAGCAGAACTGCCATGCCTCTCAGCGCCATCTTCTCTCTGAGAAAAATATTGAGTAATATTGAATGATTCCTGTCATTTTTAATGTAGCTCATTTCATCAATTGCGTTGAATAGAGAACAGATTGAAACTGATACAGGATGAGGGACAGCGCGTGACTCCAGAGCCTCCTGACATCAACTGCATCTGAGACGATCCTTGACTGAGCTCACATTACACTAAAACCCAGAGACAATCCCAGGAGGCCTTGTTATCCCAGTTCAAACAGGTTCCTGGTTCTATTGGTCTGCCAGAACTGACAATAACTCTCTACCAGGGGCTTTACATTAATCACTTATATCACCTGAGGCCTCTCATTTCTTCCCTGTGCCGGGTGGGTCTCCAGCCACCTCTACCCGGGGGAGGAAGGGGGGCCTCAGCCTCAGCTCCAGGGCAGGACATGGTGTGTGTGGTATGTGCCTCACCATGGCAACCCTGGAGCGCACACACACTGTGTGTATGTGCCTGTCTCCCTGCTGCTTAAATGTGTATTTGTATTCATGTTTGTATGTGTATCTCCACTCTCCAGCCCGGTCCAAGAGCATGGTGATGGGAGATGTGTCCCGGGGCCCAATCCGCCCGTCCTCCCCCAGTCTCCAGGAGGGGGCTCTGAAAGCTGGCTGGCTGAAGAAACAGAGGAGCATCATGAAGAACTGGCAGCTGAGATGGTTTGTCCTGCGCTCCGACCAGCTTTTCTTCTACAAAGAGGAGGAGGAGACCAAGCCACAGGTACTGAACGTTCACACATAAGCTCTTCTTCACGACCTTACAGAGGTTAGCTGACATCCTTTATTTGGTTGAATGTGGGACCTTACTATAAAGCCAACGTCGCAGGTTCAGATCCTCTCCACAAATACTTTGCATGTCTGCTGTGGTTTTTCCATCCATTCCTTAGACACGCAGGTCAAATGGCCAATAGAAAATAAAGATCTTTCTATACCATGACCTAGCCTGGATGGATTACATTGTCATGGTGCCCTGCCTAGGAGGAAAACCAGGATAAAACACAATTTTGATACCGTCACTCAGTGTTGGTCATGAGTCATGACATCTGTTGGTTGACACCTTTTAATCACAGGTTGTCCATAGTCATCCAGCCAGAACTGATTTCTCTACACACACACCTCCCTGTGCAGTATTCAGGATGTGTGCGAGTGTCGATCTGGACGCTTTCCCCCCATCTAATCAATAGGAATCGGAGCAGGGCATTGCATAGGCACATGACACATCAAGGTCTCACACTGAGATGAAAGGAAATTATAATTGGAGGAAGGACATTTGCACAAAAGCGATCTATAGCCATTTCTCATCATGCAGAGCAGGTCATTAAGGAATGGATTGGTGTTAGAGCCAGAGAGTTTGCTCCAAGACACATTCTGAAGGAAGAATAATCTCAGATCTTGAGTTACATTTTGGTTCTTCTCATTCATTCGTTCCCACCAGCAGTATTCAAGCCACATTGTACGCTTGGGAGATGTGCTTCTGGGCTGCTAGCCCTGCGCCAACGCTCTACCAATTTGTTGCCATGGCGACTAATGTGGTGACAGCTTGGCCTCTAGTTTGGCCATTTGGAAGATCGCAGCCTGTTTGATGTGGGATAGTGCCAGCTCCAGACTGGTAGGATGAGACCAATTTTCCTTCTGCGTAGTCTCTAATTAACAGGCCTTGATTAACAGGCCTTGTTAAATTACTATTGATCTGCATTTGATAATGTGTACATCTTCATCATTGGATAGATTAAAGAGATCAATATAAATAACGAGATCTTCGGTCTATTTCCTACCCTAATATTCTCATCATGATTTAATCAATATTTGTGATTTAATCGATTAGAGTCTCACTGAGGTATCATTAATCTTTGGTTTCAAATGGATCTATTCCCAAATGCTGCTGATTCCTGTGTTCCAGTTATGTCCTTCTCGGTTTGTTCGTTCCAGGGCTGCATACCCCTGCAGGGCTGTCAGGTGAATGAGCTCACCGCCAACTCAGAAGAACCAGGGAGGCATCTTTTTGAAATCGTTCCAGGTGAGGTGATCCATCAACACCAAAAAATATATGTGCTGTCAAAGTCAGGCATCACCGCACAGAGCTGATATTTAACGTTGCAGTTTGCTCAATACCGCCGTAAGCCAGCAGGGGGCAATGCTGATGTTTAACAACGGTGTCTGGAGTAGAGAATGTAGATGTAGGACACATACAGTACACACTACTGACTGGTAGATGAGCTTGCACTCAATGCACTGTGCAATTATATGACCAGCTAAGAATTGCTTTCGAAATCCTGTGGATGGTAATCTCTCTCATAACATAATTTCCAAACTAAGACTCCAGAATCAGAACTAATCTCTAAGAACACATTAATACCTCAGGGAGAAAAGAGAATCTCCTAGCCTTGTCCAGGCTTATCGACCCCAATACCTGGGTCTCATGTCTATCAGGAGTCTGTTACTGTTGACATCCATACACAGACAATACACAGCGTTGCCTGGGGGCGAGTGTGCTGGAAAGACCCTACTCAATCAGCTCTTCAAGCTTTTGGTTGCTCTCAATACAGCCAAATGGTAATTTTCAATGAAAGTCACTCAGAGTATGCGAGTTAGCTACATCACTCAGTAAAGGGTATTTGCTAGGTGGTTTTTCCCACTGTTTATTGTTGTCGACGGGCCAGTGGGTCCCTGTGTGTTTTATTTATGCTGAGTAAATATTGCAGGAGAGTGTGACCCCAATCAGCCAAGTGTGGATGGGCCAGGCAGGCAGCACACAGCCAGACAAAGCCATTTCTGAAGACCATTAAAACAGTGCGACAGTGAGAATGGAAAGGGGATTGAATTTCAATCTGGTCTGTGCACTTTACATACCTTTCACTCCCAAACCCAACTCATCCCCTCCATACCGCCTACATCTAATGTTTACAAGATATTCAACCCTCAGGCCCTGTTTTGTTTTTTTTATCCCCCTTTGTTTTATTCTTAATCAGCTTAAACGAAAGCCTTTTTCGCTTCTCAGCTTTGAAATGAACAGCCACTGAGGGCTTAGGTTGACTTTCGCACTACGATAAAGATCCACTCTAGCACTTTAGTAAGAGGGGTTGGGAAACAGGGGATCATGGTAAACAAGTATTAGTGTAAGGCTTCAACAGAGGCGCAGGGAAGCTTTCTGTACACTTCTTACAGTGGGTCCACAGGGAATAATACATTGACCCATGCCAGCCAAAATGTCTCCATACAGTATGGAGTCAGATCCACTTTGGACCGATGGTCCTATGTCCTCATTCATACTATCCATTTCAACACCGGTTCTGGCACAGAGCAGTGCCTGCAATTCGTTTAACAATTTGGCTTTTGACTGCAGGGGGATAGAGAGCCCTTGACTCCTGAGGCTACTGTCGGTATGATGTTCATTGCACGTTTGATGAATTTCTCTTAGCACCTTTCGTTTTCTGTTACTGCGTCGCGTAATCCTTTCAGAGCAAGGCTGTGCGATAGGGTGTTCCTGGGTCTCAGTTCACTGACTCTATGCATGAGCTCTGGCAATAAACGCCCTTGCAGGTCGTGTTTGTTGTGGACACCTTAAAGGTCCTTGCGCTGTCCAAACGAAAGAGAGGCAAAAGCCCCTGCAAACTGAGACTAACTCATCAAGGGTACTAGTAGCTGGATTTTCTTTGGGGTCGAAAATTTGGCAGGTGATGATACATTGATACATGATACATCTCCTCTCATTTCCACAAGAACTTCTACATTGATAGACATCCTGTATGACCAAATTAACCTCTCTGATAGCATTTATTCTGTCCTCATATCCAAGGGTTTTATTAAACTAGTTTGGGAGGCCTCACACCTTTTCAAAGTAAAATATCTTGCTTATTTTAACTGTAAAATCCTTGGGACCTAGAAAGTAAGCAATGAATGAAAGCACAGCCAAATCCAACAATCCATTTTGGTTCAACTGAAAGTATACGGCTATGACTGAAAGCCAGTCAGATTATGACTGAAAATCAGATTAAGGAACAGTTGTAATAATCTGTGGTTTTTAAATACTGTCTGTGCTTAAGGGGGCTACTCAAGGCTAAACTTCCCTTTGTGTTGGTTCTCTAGCCATAAAGCCAGCTGGGAAACAACAGGATGGTGCACTAACACACACACACACACACACACACACACAGACACACACACACAAACACACACACACAAACACACACACACACACACACACACACACACACACACACACACACACACACACACACACACACACACACACACACACACAAACACACACACACACACACACACACACTAAAGCACAAGCCTGTGTAAACGTGACTACTTCAGCTAATTCCTTATTGCAGGCTACTTGTTTAGCCAGTGCATGTGCAAACACACACACACACACACACACACACACACGCACGCATGCACGCACACACACACACACACACACACACACACACACACACACACACACACACACACACACACACACACACACACACACACACACACACACACACACACACACACACACTTGGAGCCTGTCCCCTGCCCCCAGCTCTCCCACAGAGTATTTAACTAAGTTCAGCCTTATCAAATATCTGTTTGTCTATCCCCTTCCCCCACACATGCAACATCCATGGGTTTTATTAAGCACACCGGTAACAGTTCTAGACAAAGGGACAGTCCTCCTCTCTAAAGACTTACAGTACTTCTGCTCTGAGTTCAGCTTGCTGTCAGTGCTGAATGTCTGTCTGATCATTCCTTACAGACCAGGCTGACTCGGAATAGGGATAGACTACAACAAGATCCTTATAAGTCTCTATAGTTAATTGCTGTGTGAAATTACGTGATTCTGATTGGTTTATGACCTTGTTTACTTGAGTAATGTAACCCAGGTTGGAAAAGTAGACAATATTAATGCATACCTACATTTCATCTGAGCTTCAGTGTGAGCTCTTCTTACTTGATATGCATAAACTGTCAGCAACTACAACAATGGTTCACTTCATGACCCCAGATAGTGTTGCGTAAGAAATGGAAACGAGCTAAGTGCTGGGTTTAAGTCCCACGTCTATGGATGGAAACAAGCTAAGTGCTGGGTTTAAGTCCCATGTCTATGGATGGAAACGAGCTAAGTGTTGGGATTAAGTCCCATGTCTATGAAAGGAAACGAGCTAAGTGCTGGGTTTGAGTCCCATGTCTCTGAGCAGCATGCTGGAATTAATACAGGCCATTTATCAAACGTTTTTATCGAAAGCGACTTGCTTGCATACAGTACCAGTCAAAAGTTTGGACACACCTACTCATTCAAGGGTTTTCTTTGTTTTTTTTTACAATTTTCTACATTGTAAAATAATAATGAAGACATCAAAACTATGAAATAATACATATGGAATCATGTAGTAATCAAAAAAGTGTTAAACAAATCAAAATATATTTTATATTTCAGATTCTTCAAAGTAGCCACACGTTGCCTTGATGACAGCTTTGCACACTCTTTGCATTCTCTCAACCAGCTTCATGAGGTAGTCACCTGGAATGCATTTCAATTAACAGGTGTGCCTTGTTAAAAGTTAATTTGTGGAATTTCTTTCCTTCTTAATGTGTTTGAGCCAATCAGTTGTTTTGTGACAAGGTAAGGGTGGTATACAGAAGATACCCTATTTTGTAAAAGACCAAGGCACGAACAGCTCAAATCAGCAAAGAGAAATGACAGTCCATCATTACTTTAAGACATGAACGTCAGTCGATCCAGTAAATTTCAAGAACTTTGAAAGTTTGTTCAAGTGCAGTCGCAAAAACCATGAAGCACGATGATGAAACTGAGTCTCATGAGGACTGCCACAGGAAAGGAAGACCCAGAGTTACTTCTGTTGCAGAGGAGTTCATTAGAGTTACCAGACTCAGAAATTGCAGCCCAAATAAATGCTTCACAGAATTCAAGTAACAGACACATCTCAACATGTGTGGTTCTCAATGAGAAGCATGGAGGAGGAGGTGTGGGGGTGCTTTACTGGTGACACTGTCAGTGATTTATATAGAATTCAAGGCACACTTAACCAGCATGGCTACCACAGAATTCTGCAGTGATACGCCATCCCATCTGGTTTGTGCTTAGTGGGACTATCATTTGTTTTTCAACAGGACAATGACCCAATTGGACCGCAGAGTGAAGGAAAAGCAGCCAACAAGTGCTCAGCAAATGTGGGAACTCCTTCAAGACTGTTGGAAAAGCATTTCTCATGAAGCTGGTTGAGAGAATGCCAAGAGTGTGCAAACCTGTCATCAAGGCAAAGGGTGGCTACTTTGAAGAATCTCAAATATAAAATATATTTTCATTTGTTTAACACTTTTTTGTGTATGGGCTAGTAGTACAAACTAGCCTACAGCATTGTGTGATCCAACAACATGATTACATTGATACAGTACATTGCGGTTTAGACTCATACTATAGATCACCATCACAAAGCTGGCCAGCCAGAGGCTTCCCAATTGATTAGCAGGGTCTGTTTGTTTTCTGTGTGGGGACGGTGGAGGTTTGTTTGGTAAGGAAAGGAAGAGCAGCCCATCTTCCTGTCACTCCACGCACAGCTGCACACAGCCAGGGAGGGAGAGCAAGGCAAGGCAACACAAGGAGAGCTTAGCTCTTCCTCTGGGACCTGCCCCTCCATAGGGGAGCTAGGGGATAGAGGGATTTGCTGCTGCCCATGTTAGTGAATGAGGGACCGTGTGAACGGATGAAAAATAAGAAGGGACTTGTTTTTGGGGGTATTTTTTTCCTGGCATCGAGCATGCCTTATTGGCACCGTCTGCCCAGTAGTACCTGTTTGTGGATAAAGATATACAACCTCCAGGAGGGCAGTGTGTACATTCATGCCCCAGCTGTAGCACTGTCAGCTCCCCTCAGTGAAACATGGGAATGGGGCTGGCCTGCTGTAAGCCCACCGGGCTCAAACAGGAACACCTGCAAGGTAATGCTAGCTACCTTTTTAGAGTTATATTTGGAAAATGTCATTTCATTTTATTTGAGTACATGTAATGTGCTGTAATTACAATGTACATTGGACAGCTATGGGTGGTTGAAGCCCAGTCTCATGGATTAGATGTAACATACTGTAGTAAATGTAAACACCCAAATGAGCATGATATGTTAGGTTTGGTATGGTTACATAAGACAGAAGGTTACCTAAGGCATAAATGAAAGGAGGGTGGTTGGGTTGGACGTGCAGGTCTAGCAACCCAAAGGTCATCAAGGACAATTTTAGCAACTATGTACTACTTTTTAGCTACTTTGCAACTACTTAGCATGTTAGCTAACCCTTCCCCTAACCTTAACCATTTTACCTAACTACTAACTCTAAACTTAACCCTAACCGTATCCCCTAACCCTAATCCCTAGCCTAGCTAACTATAGCTACAATTCGTGACATAGCATACGTATTGCAAAATCGTAACATATTGTACGAATTGCAATTTGTAACATATCATGCGAATTGTAATTCGTAACATAACCTACGAAATGGATGATGGACATCCACAAATTAATACATACCACACGAAACGTAACATATCATACTAAATGGAGTGTTTCGGATTTACATACAGATCCATAGGAAATGCTATGAGACCAGGTTGGCGGTTGAGATGAATCTGTCTGTTGTGGATTTCACTTGTTTTGTCCATAGTGCAGTCTGTCATACCCCGACAGAAGGTGTACTTAGTAGGGGCACTAGAGTGCTTCAAAGAAGTGTTATCTTTAGTTGGTGGCTCTGTTGTTGTATAACATAGTGCAGTCAGGTTTTGTGAAGAGTCCTTCGTTTCACTTGAAGGGTAAGCTTTTCTGATTATCCAACAAAGGTTGGACAATCACAATGGTCAACAGGAGTTAATCCACTCCCAATCCTCAGAATAATTCTCAGGCCAATTATTAACACTGACCCCACACACACATACCGTACACACACAACACCACTGCTTACCATTTACTGCAGTCAGTTAACTAAGCTCACACAGTAAAATCAGCGATAAGAAGAAGTGTATTTTCGCAGTAAAACCCATCCTTCATCTTCCACTAAGGATCCATTCATCCACAAGCACAGTTGGCAGTCTGACATTTACCAACCTGAGGGAATCATTATCATCCAAAAATGACCTTCACTGCAGTTTTCTGTGGAACATGAAGTGTCCTTTTCAAAATACCAGCCCTTCACTGTGCTCTGTAGGAGTGAGACTTACTATAATTAAATCCCAGAGCTCCTGTCTCCAAATCAAATCTTTTTACTTTCTTTCTTCAAACAGAGGATTTTCTTAGATTTGTTGACAGTCTGCCTGTCCTTGACTGATTTAGTGAAGCTGTCTTATCCGCCTGGCGGTGGGCTGGAAGACAAACTATTGGCTGTGTTCAGGCTCCTCTATGTCTGCGTCGGCAAGACATCTTTATCACTTGCTTGATTTCTCTCTTTCCCGTTGGCTAGGCAACCTGGTGGGAAGGGATCCATCTGGTCGACACTGTTATTAATGACAGGAACTGGGTCTGAAAAGCTTTGGCTTTCCTATCAGACCACATAAAAAGGAACAGCTTTTTGAAGAAGTGCTTTTCAAGCTGTAGCGATATCAAGTCCTATGTTTTAGAAACCGAAAGTAGCCAATAAAGACAAGACGGTCAGAAGGTATATTTGGTACAAGACAGTAGAAGGTATTATATTTGGTGAATGATATGATCATCTCCTACAGTGGGAGTCCATTTATTCTCTGCTTTATTGAAGTTCATATCAGATGGCAGCAGCTAGCTGGGTATTATTGCTTTATTCCTGCCTGGTATATGAGTAAGTTGTTTTGAAGCAGAAGACAAGTGGGAAAGACAGTATACCTTCGCAGAACCAATATTCCACCAGTCAAATGATAGGATCGTAATGCAATATTTTATGAAGGCAAGGGAATTCTCATTACTTTTTACTCGGGCATAAGGGGTTTCAACTGATTCTAAGACTATAGTAATATGGTAGCAACGCACTAACAGGAATTCTATCTACAGATGCTCTTAACTTGATCACACTTCTGTCGCAGAGTATTTTCGTGCTGCATCAGGAAATTCAAATGAGCCTTGTGAGTGGCTGAAAATTAGCAGTTCTCTTTCTCTCCATGCAGAGGTAGTCGAATCACTGGGATCAGGCTTGCTATCAAAATCATATTCTCTCTCGATTGCACAAACTCTAGGCCTAGGCCCTGTTACTGCAACATTCAAATGTACAAACATTTATCTAAAATTCAGCCATACACATCAACAACCGTCGTTTTATATAGAGTAATAACACAAGATAGACATTGGTCTCCACCAGACTATGACGTACAAATGTCTAGTGTATCCTAAGGTTATAAATTAACTGTCAAAATTTAGTTCAATTGTGGCCTGGGATGTTTTAGCGGTTAGGGACGCTGCCTTCAGTGGCATATATGTGCCTACAGTGTCACGCAGATACGATTCCGGCCGCGCCCTTCTGGCACAAATAAATCAATCCCCTGATTGACTTGATGTAGTTACACATTTCAAATGTGGACAGTCCATGGTTGTTTTCCCCCTGATCTTGATAAGAAATTACACTTTTGGATAACGTAAATAGGAAACTATTAACAAATAAAATAATAACAGTCAGTAAGCTACACCAATGTTAATTTCCATTCATATGAATTGTCAAGTAAATTGCCACAGTAGATTTTGTGTGGTAACCAAGGAAATACTTTACAGAATACTTGTCAAATAGATATATTGCCCTTAGTCTGTTAAAAAAGGACTAAGTTGTTGCGATGGCAATACCAACCATAGGGCGAACATACACTACATGACCAAAAGTATGTGGACACATGCTCACCGAACATCTCATTCCAAAATCATGGGCTATAACAACCTCCATTCTTCTGGGAAGGCTTTCCAACTAGACGTTGGAACATTGCTGTGGGGATTGCTTCCATTCAGCCACGAGCATTAGTGAGGTCGGGCAGTGATGTTGGGCGATTAGGCCTGGCTCGCAGTCGGCGTTCCAATTAATCTCAAAGATGTTCGATTGGGTTGAGGTCAAGGCTCTGTACAGGCCAATCAAGTTCTTCCACACCGATCTCGACAAACCATTTCTGTATGGGCCTCGCTTTGTGCACGAGGGCATTGTCATCCTGAAACAGGAAAGGGTCTTCCTCAAACTGTTGCCACAAAGGTGGAAGCACAGAATCGTCTATAATGTCATTGTATGCTGTAGCGTTAAGATTTCCCTTCACAGGAACTAAGGGGCCTAGCCCGAACCATGAAAAACAGCCCCAAACCATTACTCTTCCTCGACCAAACTATACAGTTGACACTATGCATTGGGGCAGGTAGCATTTTTTGGGTAAAAAGTGATTCATTACTAAAGAAGAACACGTTTCCACTACTCCAGAGTCCAATGGTGGTGAGCTTTACATCACTCCAGCTGACGCTTAGCTGAAATAGCCAAATCCACAAATTGAAGGGGCGTCCACATACTTTTGCATACATAGTGTATCTTGAAAGACTTGGGTTGCAACAGGACACAAATATCATATTTTAGGGAGCGGTAAGGAGGTGACCAATAATAATTGAGATCAACTGTGCAGGTGAATTCAGCGTGTATTGATGGTTTTGAGGCAGAGTTTCGAGGCAGGGCGTCAATATTGGCATGTCCCAATGCCATGTATACTGAGTAGAGTCTATCTGCAGATCGCGTACTACATGCCGCGAGGGTATCGTTTATCTGAAAAGCCTGGAAGGGATGAGATCGCCAAGCCTATGGGTTTGTAGCTTCAACCCTGCAGCACACACACACACTTACACAGACCAACTGATTATTGGGCTGCTGAATGTTTTTTCTTTCCTTTTTTGGTTTGTTTGTTCTTTTCCATATGATGTCTATCTCTGATAGATAGATAGGGCGTGAGTTGTGGTGGGCAGTCTATGTGTGTTTTTCTATGTTTTTCCATTTCTATGTTTGGCCTGATATGGTTCTCAATCAGAGGCAGCTGTTTATCGTTGTCCCTCATTGAGAACCATATTTAGGTAGCCTGGGTTTCAATGTTGGCTTGTGGGTGTTTGTTTCCGTGTGTGTGTGGTTGTCGCCACACGGTACTGTTTCGGTTTGGTTATTTCACGTATTCGTTTATTGTTTTTGTATTTCATTGTGTTCAGTGCTTTTCTTATTAAAATCGCCATGAACACTTACCACGCAGCATCTTGGTCCGATCCTTACTCCTCTTCAGACGAAGAGGAGGAAATCTGCCGTTACAGAACCACCCACCAAAAAAGGACCAAGCAGCGTGGTAACAGGCAGCAGCAGGAGGAGCAGCGTGATGAGGAGGAATGGACATGGGAGAACATTCTAGATGGCAAGGGTTGCTACACATGGGAGGAGATCCTGGCTGGAAGGGATCGCCTCCCATGGGAACCGGTGGAGGCAGCCAGGAGAGCGGAGGCAGCAGCTAAAGGGAGCCAGCGCTTTGAGGGAACACGGCTGGCAAGGAAGCCCGAGAGGCAGCCCCAAAATGTATTGGGTGGGGGCACACGGGGAGTGTGGCTAAGGCAGGTAGGAGACCTGCGCCAACTCCCCATGCTTATCGTGGAGAGAGTGGGCGTTGTACCGGGCAGGCACCGTGTTATGCGGTGGATCGTACTGTGTCCCCGGTGCGTGTGCATAGCCCGGTGCGGTACATTCCAGCTCCTCGTATATGCCGGGCTAGAGTGGGCATCGAGCCAGGTGCCATGAAGCCGGCTCTACGCATCTGGTCTTCAGTGCATCTCCTCGGGCCGGCATACATGGCACCAGCCTTACGCATGGTGTCCCCGGTTCGCCAGCACAGCCCAGTGCGGGCTATTCCACCTCGCCGCACTGGCCTGGCTACGGGGAGCATTCAACCAGGTAAGATTGGGCAGGCTCGTTGCTCCAGATCTCCAGTGCGCCTTCTCGGTCCGGTCTATCCGGTGCCATCTTCACGCACCAGCCCTCCGGTGGCAGCCCCCCGCACCAGACTTCCTGTGCGTCTCCAGAGCCCAGTACTCCCTGTTCCTGCTACTCGCACTCACCCTGAGGTGCGTGTCCTCGGCCCAGTACCACCAGTGCCGGCATCACGCACCAGGTCACCAGTGCGCCTTCAGGGTCCAGTACTCCCTGTTCCTGCTCCTCGCACTCGCCCTGAGGTGTGTGTCCCCAGCCCGGTACCACCAGTGCCGGCACCACGCACCAGGCCTACAGTGCGCATCATCTGTCCTGAGCCGCCAGAGTCTCCCGTCTGTCCTGAGCCGCCAGAGTCTCCCGTTTGTCCTGAGCCGCCTGTCAGCCAGGAGGCGCCAGAGCCGCCAGTCAGCCAGGAGCCACAAGAGCCGCCAGCCAGCCAGGAGCCGCCAGAGCCGCCAGCCAGCCAGGAGCCGCCAGAGCCGCCAGCCAGCCAGGAGCCACCAGAGCAGCCAGCCAGCCAGGAGCCGCCAGAGCCATCAGTCAGCCAGGAGCCGCCAGAGCCGGAATTGCTTTTCAGTCCGGAGCTGTCCTTCAGTCCGGAGTTGCCCCTCAGTCCGGAGTTGCCCCTCAGTCCGGAGCTGCCCCTCAGTCCGGAGCTGCCCCTCAGTCCGGAGCTGCACCTCAGTCCGGAGGAGTTTGTTCAACCCAGAGGCGTCCTTCAGTCCAGAAGCGTCCTTCAGTCCAGAGGTGTCCCTCAGTCCTGTGGGCTCATTTATTAGGGTTCCCAGGCCAGGGTCGGCGGCGAGGGTCGCCGTTCCTAGGAGGCCACAGAAGCGGACTAAGACTATGGTGGAGTGGGGTCCACGTCCAGCACCAGAGCCGCCACCGCGGACAGATGCCCACCCAGACCCTCCCCTATAGATTCAGGTTTTGCGGGGGGGGGGAAATACTGTCACGTTCTGACCATAGTTCTTTTGTATTTTCTTTGTTTTAGTGTGGTCAGGGCGTGAGTTGGGTGGGCAGTCTATGTTTTCTGTTTCTATGTGGGGTTTCTTGTTTGGCCTGATATGGTTCTCAATCAGAGGCAGGTGTTAGTCATTGTCTCTGATTGGGAACCATATTTAGGTAGCCTGTTTTCTGTTGGGTTTGTGGGTGGTTGTTTTCAGTCTTTGTGTGTCTGCACCAGGTAGAACTGTTTCGGTTGTCACTTTTGTTGTTTTGTAATTTGAAGTGTTCAGTTTTGATTATTATTAAATTAAGAAGAGCACTAACCACGCTACGCTTTGGTCCTCTCCTCTATCTCCAGACGACAACCGTTACATTCATGAAATCAATAACTTGCTGACAATAGATAACATCCATATATTAGCCATGTCAGAGACTCACTTAGATAATTCATTTGATGATACAGCAGTAGCAATAGAAGGATATACAGTTGAAGTCAGAAGTTTACATACACCTTAGAAAAATACATTTTAACTCGGTTTTTCACAATTCCTGACATTTAATCCTAGTAAAAATATTCCCTGTCTTAGGTCAGTTAGGATCACCACTTTATTTTAAGAATGTGAAATGTCAGAATAATAGTAGAGAGAATGATTTATTTCAGCTTTATTTCTTTCATCACATTCCCAGTGGGTCAGACGTTTACATACACTCAATTAGTATTTGGTAGCATTGCCTTTAAATTGTTTAACTTGGGTCAAACGTTTCAGGTAGCCTTCCACAAGCTTCCCACAATAAGTTGGGTGAATTTTGGCCCATTCCTCCTGACAGAGCTGGTGTAACTGAGTCAGGATTGTAGGCATCCTTGATCGCACACGCTTTTTCAGTTCTGCCCACAATTTTTCTATAGGATAGAGGTCATGGCTTTGTGATGGCCACTCCAACAGCTTGACTTTGTTGTCCTTAGGCCATTTTGCCACAACTTTGGAAGTATGATTGGGGTCATTGTCCATTTGGAAGACACATTTGCGACCCAGCTTTAACTTCCTTTTGATTTTCCCATGATGTCAGATTCTGCGCTTGATGAATCTATGAAATTGCTTCTTCCAATTATTGATAAACATGGTTGAAAGAGATGGGGCAAAAGGAGTGGGACTCACTGCAAATCGTGAAGTTAGGTGACTAAACTCAACAAATAGAAGAGGAAACTGTATTATGAAGCCAAGATCTATGACATGAAGAATGATGAAAAAAAACTTTGGAGTACTTTAAATGGAAATATGGGACAAATCTTTCATCGAATCAGAAACCATTTGGTTTTGTCAATTATTTTTATGATTACTTAATGGCAAAGTGGGTAAACTTAAGCAGGAAATGCCAACAATGAACAGTGAGCCATCGTATTCGTGCATAAAAAAAAATATTACGAAAGAAAAGCATTGTAAGTTTGAATTTTGTAAAGTTAGTGTGGGAGAGGTGGAGGCATTATTGTTATCGATCAATAATGACAAACCTCCTGGCACTGACAACTTAGATGGAAAGCTACTGAGGATGGTAGCTGCTATAGCCACTCCTATCTGTCATATCTTTAATCTGAGCCTAGAGGAAAGTGTTTGTCCTCAGGCCTGGAGGGAAGCCAAAGTCATTCCACTACGCAAGAGTGGTAAAGTGGCCTTTATTGGATCTAACAACAGGCCTATCAGCTTGCTGCCCGCTCATAGCAAACTGTTGTAAAAAAAAAATGGAAGCTTCTCTAATGTCAAACATCTAAAATGTGGTGTACCGCAGGGCAGTTCTCTAGGCCCTCTTCTCTTTTTACCAATGACCTGCCACTGGCATTAAACAAAGTCTGTGTGTCCATGTATGCTGATGATTCAATCCTATATACACTACCGTTCAAAAGTTTGGGGTCACTTGTTTTTGAAAAAAACAACAAAAATTGTTCATTAAAATAACATTAAATTGATCAGAAATACAGTGTAGACATGGTTAATGTTGTAAATGACTATTGTAGCTGGAAACGGCAGATTTGTTATGGAATATATACACATAGGCGTACAGAGGCCCATTATCAGCAACCATCACTCCTGTGTTCCAATGGCACGTTGTGTTAGCTAATCCAAGTTCATAATTTTAAAGGCTAATTGATCATTAGAAAACCCTTTTGCAATTATGTTAGCACAGCTGAAAACTGTTGTTCTGATTAAAGAAGCAATACAACTGGCCTTCTTTAGACTAGTTGAGTGTCTGAAGCATCAGAATTTGTGGGTTCGATTACAGTTTGAAATGACTAGAAACAAATAACTTTCTTCTGAAACTCATCAGTCTATTCTTGTTCTAAGAAAGGGCTATTCCATGCGAGAAATTGTCAAGAAACTGAAGATCTCATACAACACTGTGTACTACTCACATCACCGAAGAGCGCAAAACCCTCAAATGCTGATGCTCCAGATACTCAACTAGTCTAAAGAAGGCCAGTACCCGCAAAACACCAGTCTCAACGTCAACAGTGAAGAGGTGACTTCTAGTCAGAGTTGCAAAGAAAAAGCCATATCTCAGACTGGCCAAAAAAAGAAAAGATTAAGATGGGTAAAAGAACAACGACACTGGACAGAGGTACTCTGCATAGAAGGCCAGCATCCCGGAGTAGATTTTGCAGGTACTATTTAATGTTAACAACTCGTAAAAAACTCACTCATCCAATCTTTACACCTCTGTTCACGCACAACGTGCCAGATACATTCTTAAAGCAACCGTGTTCAGTACTCAACTTAGCTATGACACCATATTACTGAAAACAACATTTTGCATAGTCAACTTACACACAGCACTGCCAGCCAGTAACACTTACCCCGCCAGACATCAGGGGTATTTTCACAGTCCACAGGTCCAGAACAAATTCAAGGACACGTGCAGTATTATTCAGAGCCAATATTGCATTGAACTCCCTTACATCTCATATAGTGCAAATAAACAGCAAACCTGGGTCGAAAAAACAAATAAAGCAACAACTCACGGCACAACACCTCTCCCACATGTGACCTTCATGTTGTGTGTTTGTACTGACATGCAAACCCAGCAAAAAAAGAAACGTCCCTTTTCCAGGACCCTGTCTTTGAAAGATAATTCATAAAAATCCAAATAACTTCACAGATCTTTATTGTAAAGGGTTTAAACACTGTTTCTCATGCTTGTTCAATGAACCATAAACAATTAATGAACATGCACTTGTGGAACGGTCTTTAAGACACTAACAGCTTACAGACGGTAGGCAATTAAGGTCAAAGTTATGAAAAATTAGGTCACTAAAGAGGCCTTTTTACTGAGGCATGAGGACTGCAGATGTGGCCAGGGCAATAAATTGCCATGTCTGTACTGAGACATCTAAGACAGAGCTACAGGGAGACAGGACGGACAGCTGATCGTCCTCGCAGTGGCAGACCACGTGTAACAACACCTGCACAGGATCGGTACATCCGAACATCACACCTGCGGGACAGGTACAGGATGGCAACAACAACTGCCCGAGTTATACCAGGAACGCACAAGTATAACGTAAGTATAACGTTTGTTTATTCATAAAATTATGTTTTTTTTAAAATCAACAAATTACTTTCATATGAATGTTTTATTAAAATTCTGAGTCACTGGTGTTTATCCGCTTGTTGCCAAGTTAGCGAGCTAACATGTCAATTCAACATCTACTCCATGTTCAATGTAATTTAATTGAAGTGACGTGGAAACAACGTTGATTCAACCAGTGTGTGACCAGCTAGCAGGCGATCTCATCCTGCTTATCGTATGTTTAGATATGAACAACTAAACTAACTAATTGTAGATTCAGCAATGGGTCAATTGTGAAGAATCTGACCGTTTTTAAGTCATGAATTGGTGAACTTGCTAGCCAGTTAAAGACATGTCGCAAATATTTTTTAAATATTTTCAGGAACTAAAGTGGGCACCTGATCCCGTTTCACTCCATTGCATTGGCTTGGCAGAAGAAAACAGTCCTGCCCGACTCGTTTGGAGGTAAAACATTTTAACAACATCTGTTCATTGTGTATTGTTCAGTCTAGGCTTGCTAGCCAGCCAAGTTATTTGTGCGTTTTGTTGACGAGTCTGTTTTGCTAGCTAGCTGTATGCAGTGTCTGTTTACCTAGCTAACGTTTTCTTGCCACATTCCCTTCCCCTATCGTGTTGCACCATTGGGGTTGGTGTTACTAGTTAAAAATTAGAAGTTAAGTTATTCTACTCTTACTGTAAACAACTTGACCAAGCCTAAAAAAATATGCAAAACTGTTAACAACGATTGCACATTAATAAAGGTAGTTGTGGCTTCATCAACTTGAACCAGTAACGTTACTGAAATTTGAGCAGTGAGGTTAATTACTCCCCCCTTGTCTCTGCTTGTTCCAGGATGAAGGATCCCACCATGACACCCTGCAGATGTAAATAACTTGTTGTGAACTTCCCAGGCACCAGGATAATCACCATATCCCAGGATCATATTCAGGAGTGTTACATCACAATGTTAGATAGAAATAGATTCACCCATGTTATTGTGTACCATGCAGATTTGTTAGGACATTGTAATTTATGAAGCTCATTTTAAGATACAGATGTGATGTCTGACCCAGGGGAATACACTGAACAAGTCTTCAATTTAGACCACAATTAGTTGAATTAGGTGTTAGTGAAGGGCTGGAACAAAAAAAAACTGTAGACTCTGGTCCTGTCTATAAAAAAAACGGTGGCTGAACAAGCTTATGTACTGAACAAGTTTATGACTGTTGGAGGTTAATCTCCTTGAAATCCCTCACTTGTTAATTATTTATTTTGTACAATGGACTGTGTTTTAAGGACTCATGCACTGATACAGGAAAACCAATAAAAAAGTTAAGATTTATTTAAAATTACAATTGTTGATGTCTCCTCATGTTTCTGGTTTTGAGGCTTGGGCATCTAAAGTATCTGGTGACTGCATCTGTCCAATCCACTGCAAGGAGAGAAAGGCATCAATCATATTACAATTCTGTATTCATTTAATTGACTATATATTTCTATTTGATATACATTTACATAATTATTTTGGACACGTTGTCCTTTATCACATGCCAGTATTTGTTTTGTATACAATGCATTTAGCTTACATTAGGATGGAATAGCCTAGGCCTTCTTATCTAGTTAGAATGCATCATATCACCTTTTCAATATTAGTTATCAACTAATATAAATCTTGGAAATCAATGTCATTTAATAATATGCACGGGTGTGATAGTTATATGAATTACTCACAATGCAAGCCTACTCATTAGAGAAGTACATTATCAGCTCTAATGCAATATTAGCTTCACAGTGAAACCACTATTCTGGCTATTAATCATTCTTAAACTGTCAGCTAAATAACATATTTTACTATCTCAAAAAATTGTAGCCTGTATAATATCATGTAGGCAAGCTTACAATGATGGAGCAGCAGACCAAGCAATATGCGAGAGGACGCTATTCCAAAGGATAATTATTCTGGTCGGTGTCAACTTCATTCATTAACAGGTACTGAGGAGATGGATTCTGTTACTTGTTTATTTGTGTCAGATATTTCCATTTTTAGATGATGACGAGATTGCTAGCACTAGTTGCTCACACTAGTCACACACTTAGCAGCCGAGGAGAGAGGAAGGACAGCTGTGAAAATAATAGCTGGAAAATTAGTTGGAAGCACAGTAGCATTTGGATGCATTTTAATAATGTAGAGAATGTTCGAGCACAGTGTAGAATTTGCCAAAACAAAATCTCATATAAGCCGGTTCTACGCACAACCTACACCGGCATAGCCAAACTGTGCACCCAACTGTGAAGCTAGCTGTAGCGGAGCTTCGAGAAACTAGCGGGCCTGCTAGTGATAGTTGTGGAGCCAGCACCTCCACGTATCCACTCAGTCAAGTAGGCCTACTCTGCGACCCACAGCAACGCAGTCTTCTATGGACCAGTTTATGCCAAAGTCTGTAGCAAAACAAGAGCAAATTGATATTGCATATTGGCTAAAATAATTTCCAGCCATTTTCGATCGTGGAGGACAGGTTTTTAGAAAGTATTATAGCAATAGTCTAAATCCAATGTACACAATTCCAAGCAGGACAAACCTTTCAAAATCACTTATTCCATAACTGTACGAGAGCATACAGGCTTCAGTGCGGGAAAGAGTCCAAAAAGCTACTGCAGTTTGTCTTACCACTGACTGCTGGACATCAAGGGTAACCACTTCTTACATGTCGGTTACATGTCACTTCATTGAAGATTTGTTGATGTCTAGCTGTCTTCTGGACTGCTTTGAGTTCAGCGACAGACACACCTCAGAGAACTTGGCAGAGGAACTGTTGAGAATGGCAAGTAGATGGAAAAGTAGTCTGTTGTGTTAGCGACAATGCAGCTAACATAACCAAAGCCATGAAAAAATGTTAATGGACCCATCATCCATGTCTTGCCCACACAATCAACCTGTTTGTAAGAGATGCTCTGAAGGTGATGAAGCCCACTGTGGACAAAGTGAAAGCAGCTGTGGAATACTTCCACAGGAGCACAGTAGGTGTTGAAAAACTAAAGTCGACACAACACCAGATGGGGTTGCCTGAGCTGAGGCCTAAACAGGACTGCACTACAAGGTGGAATTCAACATTTTATTTGTTGAAGCAGTTTCTTGAGTCAAAGGATGCCATTGTCAATGCACCTGTTGATGCTCTGACCCAAGAGGAATGGGAGATGGTGGAGGAGGTGTATGGAGTCCTGGAACCCTTTGAGCAGGTCACTGTGGAGATCAGTGGAGAGAGGTACAGTAAACAGTTATTACTACATCGTTATTTAGTATTATATATGTGTATGAGCAGTAGATGAGAATGTTGTATCAGTAGACAAAACATGAACCTGAACTAATAAGTTACTGTTCTCTCTTCTCAGCTACGTGACAGCCTCAAAAATGATACTCCTGTGTAAGGGTCTGCAGCGAATCACAGCCAGCCGCCAGAGAGAAGCAAATGTAACCACAGGACATGTGACAGAGTTAATGCACACCCAATGTTCATCAATGGACAGAAAATTCCACAGAATGGAATATAATCATGTGCAATCAGAAACCGCTGCACTTGACCCCATATTCAAGATGTTAGCCTTCAGTGATGCCACAGCGATTGATGAGGCTCTTCAAAGAATAACCTCAGCAGCAGGGAGGGACAGCCCAAGCAGTCAGCTGGCTCAGGCACCAGGGCAACAGGAAGAAGAGAGATCAGATGGAGTAGAAGCACCAACAGTAGTGCCACAAACGTATTCTGTTTGGATGCTGTTTGACGAGAGAGCAACTGGGGATGCAGCACAAAGGAATCCCTCAGTAGATGCCATTATGGAAGTCCGATCCTATTTGGAGTAGCCCCTCCTCCAAAGATCTGCAGATCCTTTGAACTGGTGGAAGAACAAGGCCTCTGTCTACCCATGGCTTACTAAAGTCATGACAGGGAGACTTTGCATAGTGGCCACATCCGTTCCCTCTAAAGAAGAGAGAGAAAATAGGGAACAGTTTGATGTTTTAAGTGGGATGCTGCAGTTTTGCACATTGTTATTTATTTTTATTTGATATGGTGCAATATTCTATTATTTGTTGTTCAGATTGTATTCATTTTGAATTGTTACATTTATATGCACTTTGTTCATAAACATTAACAAGTTATATTTTAAATGCAAATGTTTAATAGCATTCCTTTTTCATAACAAACCAATGGATTTTTAAATACATTTGTGGTTAAGTATGATTTAATCATTTAATTAGAATTGTTTTAACACCGATCATAGTCAAACTTTCGCAAACTGTTTGACTTGAAAAATTACAAAACATTTTTTTTTTAAAGAGCGGTTTGGGAGCCAAAAGAGCCGTCTCTTTTTGGTGACCTGAGCGGAACGAGCCGGCTCACTGAAAATAGCCGGATTGCCCATCACTAGCTCACACTGCTACAGTGGCTACAATGTGACTGTAAACGTTTCGCGCTCGGTGGAATTTGAATGCGTTATCACGTGATGCTGCCTTTGACTCTCGTTGCAAGTGGCAGTAACCTACTGGAAAAGTGCAACCTACTGGAAAAGTGCTACCTACTGGAAAAGTGCTACCTACTAAAGGTAGGTGCCTCTGGAGACAGGGAGGCAGTAGGTACCTAGCTGCTGTTGGATTGGTTAAACAATAACAGTAACCAACATTAGGTTCCAGTCATACAAAGTGTAAAAATGATTGCACAGCACTGGCCGCGAGCCTGTAATGATTGGCTTTGAAGTGTGCTGCTCAGAAAACTGCTCTATGGCATTTCACAATACTTTAGCAAGCCATGAGAATACTTGATGATATGAGGTCGGTTGTTTTGCAATTACCCCCAAGGTATTGTACTGCATTGTGCAGCCTACAAACACCACTTCCAGCTGCCCCCTGACAGCGATTCTACATTTTCGATATTCATTCAAATCCTCCTGTGCGGGATTATTTTTCTCCTGCGACGAAATTGGTCATATTAAGATCCGACATCTGTACTCCATCAACATAATATTCAGTACCGTATATGAAGTACTGACTGAATGAAATGACTGCATGTGGTAATAATGATGAAAGTAATGATGACTAAAGAATTTCAGCTAGGTACTAGAATACAACCTTGTATCTACACTCTTAAAAAAGTGCTATCTAGAACCTAAAATGGTTCTTCGGCTGTCCCCATAGTATAACCGTTTGAGGACCCCTTTTTGGGTCCAGGTTTGGTTCCAGGTAAAACCCTTTCCACCGAGGGTTCAACATGGAACCAAAAAGGGTTCTCCTATGGGGAAAGCCGAAGAACCCTTTTGGAACCCTTTTTTCTAAGAGTGTAGGGGTCACATGAGTACACAGCAACTGGTCTGCTCAGTGATAAAGGTGTGAGTTTGCTGAGCTGGGTGACAAAGGCCTTTAACTTTGAGGCACTGCTGTTTTCTATTTGGTTTACCTTCCCGAAGCTAAATGCTATTGAGTAACATGGCAAGAGATACCATAACATATAACGACCACAGTAAAATTACATCTCAATAATTATATCTGATTAATCACTTAAATGTGACAATTAGGGTCAATCAATTGAGACATGTAGTCTATATCGGTATTTAAGTCATTCTGTTAAGTTTGTAGCTGTCACTGTATTCTAAACAAATCAACTCCACCATCTAGTGGTACTAACGCCAGTTACAACGTAATTTACTGATAGGTCTGAGATGAGGGCAGATGATAATTAGCTTGATTTGCTGAAAATCAAATCAGAATTTTAATTTAGACAATTAGATTTTTGAGGAGTCAGAGGTTGTTGACCAGTCACAATATCTCATACTGTAGCCTAATACAGGGGTGGGATCTTGAAGGACACCATCTCCCCCTGTAGAGCTGTGGTATGGGGGAAAACATGGGAGGATATTGAAGTGGCTGCTGGACTCATCAACCTTAACATCAGTCCAGTCTTCCCCAAGATTGGAGTCTGGCAAAAACATGTACTTTTCAAAGACTAATTCCACTCATCTCTCTCTCCCCATCTCCCTCTTTCTCGCTCTCTCCATCTCTCGTTCTTTTTCTCTCCATCTCTCTCTATCCATCTCTCTTTCTTTCTTTCTTTCTCTCCATTTCTCTCTCTTCATCTCTCTCTTGCTCTTTTTCGTTCTCTCTCTTTCTCGCTCAGGTGGTCCAGGAGGAGAAAAGGACCGTGCTGCGCTCAGTCATGAGGCCTTTCTGCTCATGGCCAACTCTCAGAGTGACATGGACGACTGGGTCAAGGCCATAAGACGGGTCATCTGGGCACCCTTTGGAGGAGGTAAACTAGCCTGGCATTCCAAATGATTTTGCTCGGTTTCACCGTTGTTTTGCTTTGTTCAGGCTGGTTTAGCCGGGCTAGAGGTAAACTGCTTTGCCCAGAATTATATTACTAGACAGAATGATTACAAAATGCACTCTAAATCTCAGTAAAAGCATATTCTGGTACGGGCTCACATTATGCTATTTGTATATGTCACTCAAACGTCTTTGTCTAGTGCTTTATGGGGTCAGTGGTTTGACAGACAGAAGATCATTTTATGACGTACTGTGCATTTGAAAAGTATTCAGACCCCTTGACTTTTTCCACATTTTGTTACGTTACAGCCTTATTCTAAAATTGATTAAATAAATAAAACATCTTTGTAAATCACACACAATACCACCATAATGACAAAGCAAAAACATTAAAAAAACAAAACAGAAAGACCTTATTTACATAAGTATTCAGACACTTTGCTGTGAGACTCGAAATTGAGCTCAGGTGCATCCTGTTTCCATTGATCATCCTTGAGATGTTTCTACAAATTTATTGGAGTTCACCTGTGGTAAATTCAATTGATTGGACATAATTTGGAAAGGCACACACCTGTATATACGGTCACACAGTAGACAGTGCATGTCAAAGCAAAAACCAAGCCATGAAGTTGAAGGAATAGTCCGTAGAGCTCTGAGACAGGATTGTGTCAAGGATCAGATCTAGGGAAAGGTAACACAAAATGTATGTAGCATTGAAGGTCCCCAAGAACACAGGGGCTTCCATCATTCTTAAATGGAAGAAGTTTGGAACCACCAAGACTCTTCCTAGAGTTGGCCGCCCGGCCAAACTGAGCAATCATGGGGAGAAGGGCCTTGTTCAGGGAGGTGACCAAGAACCCGATGGTCACTGACAGAGCTCCAGAGTTCCTATGTGGAGATGGGAGAACCTTCCAGAAGGACAACCATCTCTGCAGCACTTCACCAATCAGGCCTTTATGGTAGAGTGGTCAGACGGAAGCCACTCCTCAGTAAAAGGCACATGACAGCCCACTTGGAGATTGCCAAAAGGCACCTAAAGGACTGTCAGACCATGAGAAACAAGATTCTCTGGTCTGGTGAAACCAAGATTGAACTCTGTGTCCTGAATGCCAAGCATCACGGTGAAGCATGGTGGTGGCAGCATCATGCTGTGGGGATGTTTTTCAGCGGCAGGGACTGGGAGACTAGTCAGGATCGAGGGAAAGATGAACAGAGAGTTCCTTGATGAAAACCTGCTTCGCCCCAGTTCTCAGGACATGAGACTGGGGCGAAGGTTCACCTTCCAACAGGACAACGACCCTAAGCAAACAGCCAAGACATTGCAGGAGTGGGTTCTGGGCAAGTCTCTGAATGTCCTTGAGTGGCCCAGCCAGAGCAGGAACTTGAACCCGATCAAACATCTCTGGAGAGACCTGAAAATAGCTGTGCAAAGATGCTCCCCATCCAACCTGACAGAGCTTGAGAGGATCTGTGTGCCAAGCTTTGAATGTCATACCCAAGAAGACTCAAGGTTGTAATCACTGCCAAAGGAGCCACAACAAAGTACAGAGTAAAGAGTCTGGATACTTATGTAAATGTGATATTTTTTAAATATATTTTTAAAATCCATTTGCAAAAATGTCTAAAATGTTTTTGTCATTATGTAATATATTTTAGAATAATGCTGTAATTAACCAAATGTGGAAAAAGACAAGGGTCTGAATACATTCCGAATGCACTGTATGTTCAGAACAGAATAAAAGGTCCTACCAGAGCTTCATTTCCTCACTAGTCTGTCTTTACACCCTGTACAGTTGCTAACGTTGCACTGGAGGCTAGTCTACTGTATGCTACTATCCTTGACATGTGTCCAGAAATATAACTAGGCTAGGTTGTGTGGAGGCAGCTGGATGTACAGATATTATGTTACGAAAAGGACGTTATAAATAGGAGGATCACAGTATGTCTGTGATCATTGCTGTAACTTTAAACCAACCAACTCTCTGGAACTGGAAGGGAGGCACTGTATTGCAGCCAGTACTTGTGGCTTCATACATTACATTTTAAAAGGAGCATGCAATGCCGAAGATCACTCTTCTTTAGCCTGACATGTCTAATTCATGTAAATAGGGCCTAAACTGAAAACGGTTGGCTATCATTTCCATTTTTACATCAGGAGGATATACACGAGATTGCTGATAACAGCAGGATTTCATCTGTACAGTATTCGAGGCTTATTGACACGTTTTGTATTGGCCCCTGAATGTCCTGTTGCACTGGAGTGTATTTCGTTTCCATCGTCTCAAATGTACATGGCTGCCGGAATGCTTTCCAAGTTCTCGCTCTCCATCAAGAATAGAATTGTTGCCAATTTATAGAACTGTCGTTAACAGGAATACTGCTGGCAGAACCCGTGATGCTTCCATGTCTGTTATTTAAATGTTTCTGTGCTAACTATCTGCCACCAAACCTTTTATCTCTTGCTCATCCTCTTCCCACTTCTGCACGGACGCTACGCTATCAACAACGTCTATAGATGTGTCATTACGGTCATTACGTGTTATTAGAAAACCAGTCATCTCGAGTGCACGAGCCAGACTGGATTGAATTACTTCGACCGTCGCTGCTTGGTAAATGTGGCTTTGGCATGTATGAAAAGCACGCTCTGATTCTGTGTAGCACTTGCTCGATGACGTACTACGACTACTCTGATCTGTCAGTGTCTAGTGGTTGCGACTGTGTTGAGAGGCGGCGTTGCGCACAATCAGGTGAGATGCGGTGCGCGATTGATCGATGTAGATGTGAAGACTGTCTGAACTGTTTTTCCTCCCTTTCCGTTTCTCCTTTATTTAATTTGCACTTTGTGTTTACTGTTCATCCAACTACTGAATGTTGACAAACTGCATATTGGTATTCCTGAAGATAACTTTCCATTGATTTGTCATTTTAATATGTTAAAACTTTTTAAATTGAATGAATGACAACCATCATAAAATACTGAAATACAGAACCCTATACTGTATGTAAACCATGTTTTTTGCCTGCAGGGATATTTGGCCAGCATTTAGAAGACACAGTCCAGTATGAGAAGAAATTTGGGCACCGCCTGGCACCTCTTCTGGTGGAGCAGTGTGTGGACTTCATAAAGGAACGAGGTCTGGATGAGGAGGGCCTCTTTCGGATGCCAGGGCAGGCTAACCTGGTAAAGGATCTACAGGAAGCCTTTGACTGTGGGGATAAGCCTCTGTTTGACAGGTAGATCTGCATTCGCTGATATTGAATGGCAAAAAGTGCTGACTTGCTATTTGTTCAGCTGGATGTAGAAGTGGGGGCCACAGTAATGGTGGCAGTGGTCAATTATTGACAGTCAAATAAAATGAAATGTTATTAGTCACATGTGCTGAATACAACAGGTGTGGGTGGACCTTAGCGTGAAATACTTACTTACAAGCCCTTAAAAAAAGTTACAACATTTGGTAAATAAATGAAAGGAAAAATAGTAACACAATAAAATAACAATAGCAAGGCTACATACAGTGGGTACTGGTAATGTGCAGGGGTAGGGGTCAGTCGAGGTAATTGAGGTATGTGCATGTAAGTAGGGGTAAAGTGACTATACATAGATAATAAA
This sequence comes from Oncorhynchus mykiss, assembly GCF_013265735.2. Lineage (NCBI taxonomy): Eukaryota > Metazoa > Chordata > Actinopteri > Salmoniformes > Salmonidae > Oncorhynchus > Oncorhynchus mykiss. The sequence goes on along the minus strand of NC_048580.1, from coordinate 15,488,498 downwards.
CAGATAGTAGCAGTTTGTGTGTGTGTGTGTGTGTGTGTGTGTGTGTGTGTGTGTGTGTGTGTGTGTGTGTGTGTGTGTGTGTGTGTGTGTAGTATTTGCGAGTTTGTGGTTAGATTCCAGTGAGTGTATATCGAGCCTGTGCAAGAGAGTCAGTGCAAAAATAAGGGTAGCCATTTGATTAATGGCTGTTCAGCCGTCTTGTGGCTTGGGGTCGAAAATGTTCAGGAGTCTTTTGGTCCCAGACTTGGCGCTCCGTTACTGCTTGTAATGCGGTTGCAGAGAGAACAGTCGACCCATCGTCGTGGGTGATCAGGCATATTACCGTCGTGTTGGAGTCGTGTGTGGCCACGCAGTCATAGGTGAACAGGCAGTACAGGAGGGGACTAAGCACACACCCTTGATGGGCCTCCGTGTTGTGGGTCAGTGTGGCGGATGTGTTGCTGCCTACCCTCACCACCTGGGGGCGGCCCATCAGGAAATCCAGGTTCAAAGGGATGTGTTCAGTCCCAGGGTCTTTAGCTTAGTAATGAGCTTGGAGGGCACTATGGTGTAGAACGCTGAACAGCATTCTCATGTAGGTGTTCCTTTTGTCCAGTTGGGAGAGGGAAGTGTGAAGTGCAATAGAGATTGCATCATCTGTGGATCCGTTTGGGCAGTATGTGAATTGGAGTGGGTCCAGGATTTCTGGTATGATGGTGTTGGTGTGAGCCATGACCAGCCTTTCAAAGTATTTCATGGCTACAGATGTGAGTGCTACGGGGCGGTAGTCATTTAGGCAGGTTACCTTGGAGTTCTAGGGCACAAGGACTATGGTGGTCTATTTGAAACATGTAGGCATTACAGACTGAGTCAGGGAGAGATGGAAATGTCAATGAAGACAGCTGGTCAGTGCCTGCTCTGAGTACGCATCCTGTACTGTGATAGTGTATACACACGAGGCTGGTGAGGGGAGAACAGCTCATAACAACAACTGGAATGAAGTGAATGGAATGGTATCAAACATAAGTAAACCATGTGTACGATGTTTTGACTTCATTCCATTACTGCCATTACTATGAGCCTGTCCTCCCCAATTAAGGTGCCACCCAGCCGCCTGTGAAACACACAATAAATCCCTCTACTGTTGGCCACTAAGGCTATAGCACTTGCTATTGGACTGATTCATGCAGTTAGTAGACCACTCTAGATAACTATTTTGTACCCTCTTGCAGTAACACTGACGTCCACACGGTGGCATCCCTGCTGAAGCTCTACCTCCGTGAACTGCCTGAGCCTGTGGTCCCTTTCTCCAAGTATGAGGACTTCCTCTCCTGTGCTCAGCTGCTGGCCAAAGACGTGGAGGAGGTAAGAGACACTTCTCTGCACTAGTTCCAGTTCATGTTAGTATTCACACTATGACACCGAAGCCAAAGAACAGAACTGCTCTGTCATTCGATAGAAGCCAGTGTTCAAGTACATGTTGTCTATGTGAAGAAACAAGTGATGGTGATACTGTATGTTCTCCTCTCATCTTTTAGGGTGTACAGGAGCTGGTCAAGCAAGTGAGCAATCTTCCTCCCGCCAACTACAATCTCCTGAAGTATATATGCATGTACGTCCACAAACATACAACTCCTTCTTTTGAAGATCTCAAATATCTTATTTTATCACGGTGCCATTTTCATATCATTTTAATTCCATCCCACCGTGCCATGCCGTCCTTTGTAGGTTTCTTGACGAGGTCCAGTCTCACGCAAACAAAAACAAGATGAGTGTACAGAACCTGGCCACGGTTTTTGGCCCAAATATCCTCCGACCCAAAATGGAGGACCCAGTGGCTATTATGGAAGGTGTGAACTCTCATTCATTTTATATTATACTGATATTAATAGGCACTGTATTAATCATATGAGACATTCCTAATATTTTTTTATACAACTGTCTGGGAGGTATGAGGCAGAGTAGATACAGTACATTAGCCTATGGAAAGCAGAGTACAGAGAAACGTCACTATTGCATGTTATCTATTCATGACTCATCTTGTCTATCTCTAGTTCATAAAACATGTCAAATCTAAAGTAGAGCAGCGTTGTACAGTATAGTTCCTTATTGTTTTTTATTTCCTGTTAAGGGACCTCCCTAGTCCAAAGCCTCATGACCGTACTGATCAGTGAACATAACCGTCTGTACTCGGGGAGGGGGGAGCTGGAGGTCCCTGTTCCCCAGCCAGAGGTAACCCTCCAGGGCCAAAGGCTCCAGCAGCACAGCATCGGTGGCTGGATCTCTGAGGAGGACCTCCAGAACTGCCCCACCAACCCCAACGAGGACCTTGCCTGCAGCAGCGCCTCTTCTTTGGACGCAAAGCTCTGTGCTGCCACCACCCCTCCACCTAGACTTGCTCCTTCAGGGAAGGGGGAGCCAGTGGTCAGCCCCAGCAAGCAGACCAAGAACCTTCCCTCCTGGAAGTACTCCTTCAAGGGCACCTCAACGCCACGGCCCCCTCCTCAGGCCGACGTCACCACCGTGTCCCCCAGTGGCAACTGGTTGATGAACGGGCTGTCCTCTCTGAGGAGCCACAGGCGCACCTCCTCGGGGGAGCGTGTCAGGGACTCCACCGGCTTTTCCCAGAGACTGTCCACCTACGACAACGTCACATCTTCCTCCAGCATGGGCAGTGGCCCTAGTGTAGCCAGCACGCCTTGGTCTGCCTCCTCCTGTGACATCTCCGCATCCGACTCAGGCAGCGAGCCCTCAGGGCTTAACTGTGGTAATGGGAAGGGTCTAGAGGAGTGCCAATGGCAGGAGCTAGCCTCACCCCAGGGCCAGGGTCAGAGGGGAGGCCGGGTGGAGGAGAGAGTTGGAGATAGGGTCTCAGAGCAAGAGCAGGACAGTAGTGAAGCCATGGAGCTGTGTGTTAGCAGTGCAGGCTGCAGTGACAACGGGAACACCATAGCCAATATGGTGGTGCCGTCCATCGTGACGCCAGAAGACCTTGATGGAGGCTCCAAAGCACTTACCAGCCTGGTGGAGGGTCTGAAGGATGAGCTGAGGAAACAGAAGGTGGCCTACGAGACCAGGATCAAAAGGTAAGTCTGCAAGGTTATTTATTGTACTATGGGGGTTTATAAGTCCGAATTTTGAAAGAAACTTCTGAGAAACAGTTCATGTGAACATAACAACAAAATATTCACTGTCTGAGTAGATTGATTCCTAGTGTCCCAAAAAATCAAAGGACTAGAGTATTTTCCCCTCTAAAATACTCAATATTGCTATAAATCTGTCAACAATCTTTCTCGGGTTACATGTACTGAGGAGCACCAGCTCTACATTTGTGGAAATCAACATATGTGTGTGTGTGCCCCCTGCAGGCTGGAGGAGTCCAGTGCGGCGCTGTGTGCTCAGATGGAGCGTCTGGAGCAGGAGATGGAGCAGGAGAGAAAAAAGCAGCGGATGCTGGAGATCAAGCTCCGCAACTCAGAGCGAGCCCGTCACGACGCAGAGAACAGGAACCGGCTCCTGGAGAAGGAAATGGAGGACTTCTTCTCCACTCTGGGGGACCTGGCTCTGGGAGCAAGGACTAGTGACATTTAATAGCCCTGGTTATAGTCCTCTATAGTCTCTTCCCACAGCTGGGTGCCATGAGTCTGGCAAGCAAGACTGACAACTACATGGACTCAGTGAATAATACTGCATGTTGTCCAACACAGGCAGCTGCGTCTCTCAATGTTTCCTCAGGCCTCAAAGTGTGCCTATGACTACCACGAGTATCTATCTGGATGGAATTCCGTGTCGTTTGGTGACAAAGCCTCGGTCCTTGGTTTACTCTGGTCAACTCTGTCAGTATACTTTTAATGTAAATCAAAGGGTTTCGACTGCTATCATTATGACTATACAATAATCCCTGCTGTGTTAATCATATGCTGCCTACAACAGTACACAATATGCAAATACAACATTACCAAAGCTGGACTCTGCTAAGGACCAGGGTTGAAGCCACCATGTTGGTTTGGGGCACATGAAGCTGATTACTGCCCTCAAAGGAACAATGAAGAAGTGTGCTGGCTGTGCCTTTGCAGACTTTTTGAATTCGATAAAAGAAAATGTTGCGTGCTTGTCCAGAGGTGTAGTTAGTCAATTACTGCCAATACTCACATGGTACATGTATTGCTTAACTTAATCACTACACTACTTGTTGAAGAGCCACATGACATCCTCAGAGTCACTTGCAGTAAGATAACAATCGCGGAGGTGCATAAAGATGGCGGCCCCCATGTACTTGCCGCGAATACCTCGTTTGATAAGTTCGCTGTATTGCTCTCCTGTTCTCCAGTGTTGTCGTTAGCACAGTATACATGATCCCAATTCTAGCTCCAAGACGGCGATTTAAAAACATATAGTGTAATGTTCTGATTTATTGGCGTGTTGAACCATGTCGCTGGCTGTAGTTTAAAAATCCAGTATATACAGTGCCTTGCGAAAGTATTCGGCCCCCTTGAACTTTGCAACCTTTTGACACATTTCAGGCTTCAAACATAAAGATATAAAACTGTATTTTTTTGTGAAGAATCAATAACAAGTGGGACACAATCATGAAGTGGAACGACATTTATTGGATATTTCAAACTTTTTTAACAAATCAAAAACTGAAAAATTGGGTGTGCAAAATTATTCAGCCTCCTTAAGTTAATACTTTGTAGCGCCACCTTTTGCTGCGATTACAGCTGTAAGTCGCTTGGAGTATGTCTCTATCAGTTTTGCACATCGAGAGACTGACATTTTTTCCCATTCCTCCTTGCAAAACAGCTCGAGCTCAGTGAGGTTGGATGGAGAGCATTTGTGAACAGCAGTTTTCAGTTCTTTCCACAGATTCTCGATTGGATTCAGGTCTGGACTTTGACTTGGCCATTCTAACACCTGGATATGTTTATTTTTGAACCATTCCATTGTAGATTTTGCTTTATGTTTTGGATCATTGTCTTGTTGGAAGACAAATCTCCGTCCCAGTCTCAGGTCTTTTGCAGACTCCATCAGGTTTTCTTCCAGAATGGTCCTGTATTTGGCTCCATCCATCTTCCCATCAATTTTAACCATCTTCCCTGTCCCTGCTGAAGAAAAGCAGGCCCAAACCATGATGCTGCCACCACCATGTTTGACAGTGGGGATGGTGTGTTCAAGGTGATGAGCTGTGTTGCTTTTACGCCAAACTGATTGTTGTCCTATGGACAGAGTCTCCCACCTCAGCTGTAGATCTCTGTAGTTCATCCAGAGTGATCATGGGCCTCTTGGCTGCATCTCTGATCAGTCTTCTCCTTGTATGAGCTGAAAGTTTAGAGGGACGGCCAGGTCTTGGTAGATTTGCAGTGGTCTGATACTCCTTCCATTTCAATATTATCGCTTGTACAGTGCTCCTTGGGATGTTTAAAGCTTGGGAAATCTTTTTGTATCCAAATCCGGCTTTAAACTTCTTCACAACAGTATCTCGGACCTGCCTGGTGTGTTCCTTGTTCTTCATGATGCTCTCTGCGCTTTTAACGGACCTCTGAGACTATCACAGTGCAGGTGCATTTATACGGAGACTTGATTACACACAGGTGGATTGTATTTATCATCATTAGTCATTTAGGTCAACATTGGATCATTCAGAGATCCTCACTGAACTTCTGGAGAGAGTTTGCTGCACTGAAAGTAAAAGGGCTGAATAATTTTGCACGCCCAATTTTTCAGTTTTTGATTTGTTAAAAAAGTTTGAAATATCCAATAAATGTCATTCCACTTCATGATTGTGTCCCACTTGTTGTTGATTCTTCACAAAAAAATACAGTTTTATATCTTTATGTTTGAAGCCTGAAATGTGGCAAAAGGTCGCAAAGTTCAAGGGGGCCGAATACTTTCGCAAGGCACTGTAACTTAGTGGTAAAACAATGAAGTCAAACCTGAATTCTGACATCTTTATGCACCGCCATTAATTGAACATTTTGAAAAATGGTGTATACTTTAGTGAATGTAACTGTGTTGTTGATCAAGCCAGCCCTGTAAATTGAGCCTAAACTAATTCTTAAAACATTGATATAGATTTGAATGGATAACAATTATATACATTTCCCAGAACATTCTCATGTGAGCGTTGCATGTGGTGAAACTGTTGATAGAATCCCCTTTTTCAGCAAATGATTACTGCTACTGCATAGAAATGTCTTGAGGCTTGAACACGAAACATGATATGGTTCTTGAAGACCACTATACGCAGTATAATAATGTGCATTATTTAAGGTAATGTGACTAGTTTTTGTTTTGTTTTTACATTTTATACAGACCCTTTTCATATGCTGTTCACAAGGTTGTGTTTTGAAAGACGACCGTTATAGACAAGCGTCTAGTGTTCGCCCTGTCGATGATTGCAGTTGAAATGTGTATCTCTTAAAACAAACTTAGGCTGAATGTTTCTTATGTCTTTGATTAAGATTTTAGTTGCTTATTTATTATGAATCTACACACTTGTAATGAATGGCATTATGGCAATCTAAGTAAATAAAGATGACAGGTGTCATTTCGTGACTGATACCTTATGTATGGGTCAGCAAGCTTGTGTTCCGTGTCTTACTCACAATTCCAACACATTATACCACATATTAAGATCAAGCTCAAAAGAAAGACCTACAAATGCATGAGTCAAATTTTGTTTCTTTTATTTGCAGTACATGTTTGTTTTTTTAAGTTGGCATCATCAGATCCCAGTGTTTTTATTCCAGTAGTGTACTTTTCACTGGCTGCGGTCAGGATGCAGAGCCAGAAATGTTTAACTAGTTGCATAACAAACCAGCACCATATATATATGAGTTTGTTTTTAGGCATTACTTATCTTTAACATTTTTTCCTTTATCATTATTTGGCCTTATCCCAATCAAAATCTATTGGCCATGTATGATATAACCGCCTCTGGCCATAGATTAAGGACTGGTTTAGGACTGATTACGTAACATCATAGATTAAAAGTCACAAGGAATCATCCTAATTCATAAAAAAAGGAAAACATGGATTGACAGTACCAAACATTTCTCTACCTTCAGAAAAATACAAAGTAACAGGCTAGATCCATCACTTAGTTTACTACTAGCATAATTTGCAGAAGGTATTGCACATGAACTGTAAAAACAAGAGGGGAAAAGAGGGGGGGGGGGGGGATGACATTTACATAAACAATTATCTTTACATCTAGGTGAAGTACACACCGTACACAACTAGAAGTTTCCTAACATTGACAATATTACACTTTCAAATAAATAAATAACGGAATCTGTATTCACATGTCTTCGATAGCTAATCATGTGGGCAACTAGGAATCCAAGAACTGGTAGAAATTGAGTGTGAGGTAGTTCATCAAAGCCTACTTAAAAATCACAATTACAATTTTGAGAGATAGAAAAGCAAAAAGCCACAGAAAGTCAAACCATTCTGAATGTGTCCCTAATAATGCTGGGTTAAGAAATAGAAGAGCACTTAAAATAACAAAAAAAGTCATCATAATTATGAATTATAAACACAGCTACTATAATAATGGTTACATGTGATTGGCTGTTATTCTGCATACCTTCCCCATCGACCATTCAACAACACACTACATGGTATTTTACATTCTGAAACTCCATAATTTAGCACAGGCATTCTTCAACGCCACCGCATAACAGCTACACTGCCACAGCCACCATTCAGCGCAAATACATTTGGCTTAATATTGAGGAAATGAGGCAAAACAGTATGATAATTTCCCTCCTAAAATCATCAAGCACATTCTCATTATGCAAAGTAAAGCCGCAAACCATACGCACCTACCATTGTGAATTTTTTAAACTTATTTTACTTTGATGAAAGACCTACTTTGATAAAACTGCCCCCTTTTTGAAGAAATGTCAAATGTATGAGCTAAAATAATCAGAAGCATACATCATCCTCTTGACAGAACATTGACCGTAAAGTTGGAGACTTACCAATTCCAAGAAAATGTACAATACATTAATGATAAACGCCTCAAATGTGATTGACTTATTTGTGGAAACTACTGTAGTCATTATCAGGAACCGTTATTGACCTCAACACAACAGGACTACTCATCCGAGATACTCAGGAATGAATGCTTGACAAACTACAGGCACTTTTTCCTTTTAAAAAGCTAAATTAAACATTTAAAAAAACACAAAGGACACCATTATTGCATACAGTTCAGAATCACTGATTCACTTGGGTTTTGAGGTGGTTCTGTAGCTATTGTGTGATGTACTAAGCATAGGGTGACATTTACTTAGTGCATGCATACGTACAAGTTCTGCAAAGGGTTCAGCCAATCATCTTCTCTGAGATCCAGCTTATTACTTACGTATTGTACACTCATTTTCCAATTTCAAATGTTCAATATACTGCAAACTGCCTGCACACTTATATTACATGAATAACATGAGCACAGATTAGGAACCTTCTTTAAATAGTTTGTTTCTGCGCTTTAAGCCTGCAGAATGTCCATCCCTCCAAAGACAACCAACATCACCACATACACAAGCCCTCTCTTTTACGTCCCCGTTCCGGACTCAATCGAAACACATTCTTCATGTACCTTCAACCGTCTCAAGTCATGTATTCTAAATAGTAACATCCTATTTCTCACAAAGCTCTTCGGCATACCGCCACGTTTCTCAGTCCTAGCGTTCAACATAGGTTTACTCTTTCTTTGACAGTGGGGCTGTAGAAAAGAATCACTGGAGAATAACTGACCAGTGCAGAGGAAGCAGTGCCTTCAGCACTGACAAACAAAGAAAATGATCAAACGCTCCTTAGTTTCCTTTCTGGGCCTATCTGCGCCATTTCCGTCATATACTGTAACACCCATAACATTGGAAAAGAAAATTCAGACAAAAATTCAACAACAAAAAATAAATACTAAAATGTCTTCTCTTACCAAAAGAGAAAATGGTTCAGGAATCTAACAGCATTTTGAGATATTTTAAGACTAAACTAATGAGAAAAGAAAAAAAGAAAGCGGTTTGATAAACTGTTTTGTTTTTTCAAGGAGGTAGTGACTCACGAGGAAAACTGTTTTTTTTGTTTGTTTTTTTACAAATAAATCTAAAGTATATCTCAAAATCCAACCCAATGGATATGCATTAAACAATATTCTATATGAAAGAGATTAGAATAGACAAAGAAATAGTACTATTCAGAAGGGGAGTACTAAAATCATAAATGTATCATTTAAATGATGGTTAGAATGGCTCACTGCAAACTAAATTTGAAAAAAATATATTCACCATAAAATCTGTACAAGCTACATTGATATGGCCAGTTGAAACAGCAGTAGCTTAAATAGAAGTAGATGAAACTAAAAACAAAGATACAAAATGAAAGCATGTAAAACTCTTTTACAGACGTTCTCAAACTATCACCATTGGCCAAAACTGCAGCGTAGTGAAATCATGAAGTTCCTAGGTTAAAAATAAATTGATATTACAGCCTGGACTAAAAAATATTAATAAAATGTAATAAAAATGACTCTGTAGTAGTACTTTAAGGAAAAAATGTTGTTTTTTTTAAACTGTTTTCTTTTTTTACAAACAAACAAACAAACATCGAAACTGGCCTAAACTCTACACCATTGAAGACAAGCGGAGGGACTGGTGGGACAGGGACCAGGGCAGGGTGATGGTCATCTGCAGCAGCCCAGCTGGTCCGTGTTAGAGGCCGTCTCCAGGCTGCTGTCTGTGTCCGAGGCCAGGGTGGGGTCGGTGGACATGGAGGACACATCGTTGGCGGACGAGGACGACGCAGAAGTGTGCTGCTGGAAGCTGCTGCTCACTGCTGCACCTGTGCTACATGTATGGAGAAACAGATAGGGGTATCAAGTCAGACTTAAACCACTTCTGGTTAGGCAGAAAGAGGAAAGGTTCTTCATTAAGAACGGGAACAGAAGCCAACTACGGGCAGAGAGACCGTGCCAGTCTCAATTTGTTGCTCCCACACATAGTACTCTAGAGCCAGGAGATTTCTCTGACCATAAGACCTGACCAGGAACAACTCTGGGCCCTAGTTATAGAGTATAACTATCAGAGTTTGAGTGCTAGGTTGCCCTTGGAGAAAACCCTCTAAACTAACCTAAAGACGCTGGCTGTCCCCGGATCACTCCATTCTTCGTTCTCTCCTCCCAGTCCTGGACCTCCATGTATATCAAATCTGCAATGAATCACAAGATTTAGTAAAAAGAGTGACTACAGTTGAACTTCTGGTAACTACACCAAAACAGATTCCTGGAATTAGGAGGGAACAAGCAGGCTATTTAGGTATCTTCCAACTGGAATTTCTGGAAAACCTGTGAATCTCAAGAATTTTGCAACCCTAAACATGAGACATAAACCTAAGAAGAACATGACAGACAGGAACATTGCTAGCATGATATGACACGGGAGTCCACACTTGAGAATAGAGCCAATAAACAGGGCTCTGCTAGACTCGGGTGTGAATGCCCTGTCGTCATTATCACGCTCCCAGAGGAAGCAGGGTTAGATCACCAGACCAGGTTTAGATTAGACAGATAGGGAGGGGTAGGATGCACCATAAACACATCTCACTTTAGACAGGCATTTTTTTTAGGACAGACAGACAGACAGACAAAGGGCAAAACCTGCATAAAACTCAAATATTAAGATTGAATGTCCCACAAGAACATCTTGAGATGTAGATTCTTAGTAGAATAATGTGCAATTGTAATGTAACATAGTGGAAAATTTAAACATGCTCAAAGTGTATGAATCAAAGATTGGGTAAGGAAAATGGCTTCTCTCGCTCTCTACTGTACCTTTCCACTCCTCCACCGTGTGCTCCCTCTCATCCAGCTGCTTGTCTGTGATCAGTGGTGGGGGCTGCAAGAGGAACAGGACAGGGCAC